>NC_135555.1:11061430-11168930 GCF_964340395.1 Glandiceps talaboti | reverse complement strand
TATGTTTATCACTCCTAAAATGCCTATTACCTTCAGTGAGTCATCAGGAATATGGTTTGCCGTTTATCTATATTCACATTCATGTCTGTTAAGCCCTATTTTGCAACACTGTATACCACCGCGAGAACAAGCGTCGGAAAAAAAAAAGAATTTCAGTTTGGTCTCTTTTGGGCAATGCAGTCGATCGGAATTTATGTGATGTGAAATCATGAAATGAATGTCCAGAACTCAAAGTTAAATTGTATTGATGAAAATACAATTATTTCCCAGAGTCCCATTCAATGGTTTACCCTTTAATAAATATATTATCACCTGTCAATCTTAATTACGTCATAACTTATATAAATAATGTTGCCGTTTCTGCCAATAATAAAGACGTGTAGACTTGTGTTCTTATTTTTTACGTTTATGGGTTTTACAATACGTTACAATTGAGGCAATTTTAATTACTCATGATAAATTGTCAAAGATTACAATTAATAAAGAAATCGCCTTGTTTTTGATCACCCCCTTTAATATTGCTATTGTTGGTCAAACCACTCTTTTTATCGAGTTTCCTTTTTAATTAAATCTCAGGTTCAAGTGTATAATCCTGCTTTAATGAACCATACACATCACTTCTTCACGGAGCGCCATGGTCGGTATCCCTCAACAGGCATGCTAGTCCTTGCGTTTGCTATGCAAGCCTGTGATCACGTGAGTTTGGTATTGTCTTCATAGTCAAGACTTTCATTTGAGGTTTTGGGATTTAAACTTGTTTTGTTTTGTAACATTTTGTTTTGTTTTGTATGTATGTATGTATGTATGTATGTATGTATGTATGTATGTATGTATGTATGTATGTATGTATGTATGTATGTATGTATGTATGTATGTATGTATGTATGTATGTATGTATGTATGTATGTATGTATCAATGTATGAGTGTATGTATGTATGTATGTATGTATGTGTGTGTGTATGTATGTATGTATGTATGTATGTATGTATGTATGTGTGTGTGCATGTATGTATGTATGTATGTATGTATGTATGTATGTATGTATGTATGTATGTGTGTGTATGTATGTATGTATGTATGTATGTATGTATGTGTGTGTATGTATGTATGTATGTATGTATGTATGTATGTATGTATGTATGTATGTATGTCCCTGTCTGTCTGTCTGTCTGTCTGTCTGCCTGTCTCTCTCTCTCTCTCTCTCTCTCTCTCTCTCTCTCTCTCTCTCTCTCTCTCTCTCTCTCTCTTTCGCTCTCTCTCCAATTTACGGAGATACAGACATGATCCATGTCTACTGACATTCATTTTTCTTTTTTGTCTATATTTAACATTGACTGGTGGTTAAATATATATCGTGCAGTTCTGCATGTCATATTCATCCATCCAATACACTTAATCATCATTTACTCTGTCCATTACTAAACCACCACAACAGTGATATTCAAACTTACCTGTCTCCTTGCAAATAAATTAAAACTTTGTACTGCACCAAAATACTTGGCTACTTCCGAGCTTTCTACCCGAGTCGCCAGGTGTTCTGCAGGGGTGTGAAGTCACGTCATGTGATGTTTAAACACTAAGTGACTTTAAGTATCGGCATGCGCCTGTGTTTAGCAAGGGTTTACACATTTCACACTATTTACTTCACACCCGTATTTACAAATTGAAGCAAGCCTATCCACACTTCCAGTTTACTCAGCACCGCCAGTACCTCCAGCAAATTTGGATCATTCTGTCAGAACCAGTTAGACACTGAAGGACAAGCTATAGTGCTTCGTTCGAAACAGTTATGTTTGTCAATCTAGAGTGGAAGAAGAAAACTTGTCTTTTAATTTTAGTAGTGCTTCCATGATGATCATACACTAGTATAACAATGTTTTCTTGTTTTCTTCACCAGATCGACTTGTTTGGTTACGGAGCTACAGCAAAAGGCAACTGGGACCACTACTTCGTCAAGCCACAGCCACCCCACAGAGAGAAAAAGACTGATTTCCGAATAACTGGAGTACATGACGGTGAATATGAGGCCAAAGTTATAAAGAAACTGGAGAAAATAGGCAAACTTACTATCTTTAGAGGTTCAAGGTCGTAGTCATGGAAACACGACTTGTCTACATTGCAGATTTGTGGTTCTATCTCTTTCAGGAACGAAATAGAATCCGCGATGTAGACGGGCCATGGAAAAATATGGAACGCATATGATAGTGTATGGGCCATTAGACTGTATGATATGCCGTGTTGCTAGAGGGTTTGACCGCTGTGTAATGTGTGAGGGCGCCCCGTCACTACAAGGTGTATCTTGCAAACTAATGGCCCATACACTATCATATGCGTTCCATAATTTCCATGGCCCATCACATCGCGGATTCTACTTCGCTCCTGAAAGAGATTCATGAGAGTCATGGACTCGATAAGCAGATCAAATAGTGCCTTTCTCAATGCTTTTTTGTATACTTTGGTTAATGCAATTTGTATATAGTTAAGTGGTGTGTTCTTTGCAAATGTAATTTGGTTTTAATATTATCTGGCAAAATAAATTAAATAAATTTTTTAGAAAAAGTATTAAAATAAGCTTATTCTTGATTGCACATGTAATTACGCAAATTGCATGAAGAATAATATTTTCTCTGAAGAATATCGAGGATCGTACATTAGCTTTATTACTAGGAGGAAATGTAATCATGTTTATCAATTTGTCCTTGTTGTTAGAAAGATACCTTTTTTCCCGGATATTTGATGTTCTGGTATTTATTCCTCATCAATGCGTATGAACGAAAGTGAAGTAAAAAATTCCCCATACAAACATACTACTCCGAATTATCATGATCAGTTGAACACGATTCATCGATATTCATTCAACAACTAGTTTCCACTAATAGTACTTGATATGTGTACGTGTGTAGCAGAGCGTTGACATAGATCGAATTAATATTAACATTGTTATGTAAGTAATAACTTTCATTATTGTTTTAATTTATTACATTGTATTATTATAGTGTCAGCATTTACAGATGAGTTTTGCCCATTTTATAATTGGATTTGATTATTGTACGCATTGATTACTAGTATTAGCCATACGCTGTTTGAATTCCGTACCGTCGGACGGAAGTTACATCGTTTCGTTTATTTATGTCGTGTTGTTTGGTTTTCATGGACACGTACTGCCGGCCGTACGTATGCACGAATATGGAGCTAGGTAGTCTCGAGCTCTATCTGGCCACAGTGATAAGGGTCGAGTGTGCTATGACAGACTAAATGAGTATATTTTGTTTACTATTATTATATACTTTATTTCAAATGCTAAGGCCTCAGTTCATCGCACAAAACATTTTATATTATTTTCAGTAGAGAAAAAAAAGAACAAGGAAATGAATATCATTCTTCTAATAATTAATGGAAAAATAATTAAAGGAAAAATATTTTGTTTACATGCAGCGATGGTGGTGGTGGTGGTGGTGGTGATGGTGGTGGTGGTGATGGGAGGGGGGTTCCCAGTGGATACATTTTAGACAAGGAATGTACCGTCCAGGTTTCAATCATCTCTACTCTTTCCTGAGATTTATTTCGACCGTTGGGAGCGCTACACAGGTTGTTACCCGTAAACAAACTTGAGAATGTATGTACATGTATGTACCTTTACAAATGATAGTCTTCAGTGGATGTGGTTTCAAGTACGACATTTTCAAATCGATTTTACATTTTAATGGCGGTTTGTGCGCCATTCATTTATATACCTCACTGGGTCATATACTACACGTATTGAATGCTACCAGTCATGTTGCATGGAGTTTGCATAAGGGGTATATGCTTAAAGCCATAATTTAAGACTACTTTGGGCTGTTCATTACTATGGTTACAAGGATGCTGTAGTAAAAGAGAAACCTGTCTGGAGCTGCTCATATCAGTAGGTATATTTTTATTTTGAGTATTATCTCAGATAACTAAAATTTAGTGGTCTGAGGTATTATATAAGGCACTGATTAACTTTGATTTTACCTTATTTTCTTTTGGGTTAAAACATTCTACATAATTATAATCGTTATCATTTTGCCTGACTATGGCGATAATAACCAAGACAAATACCATCAAAAAGGCCACTACATCTAACAAGAAATACTAGATACAATTCAAGTTAAATTAACGCTTCTGCTTGGAGATGCTATCGACCATATTAGCTGGCTCATTTGATCCAAAAGAAAGCTATATCACCTGGTGACATTGGTTGGTCTCAGAGTCTATCGATACGAGATAAGCGGACAGTGTTTTCTTTGTAAAAGAAATACAGTTAGATATTTAGTCAGGACACTTATCAATATTAAAATCAAAGTTTTCACTGAGTAACCATAACGTGGTCCCTTAGAGAGAATTTTTCGTTTCATTGGGACCCGAGTTGACGTTCCAGCGGCCTGCAATCAATATACACCTGTACGTCTCAGTGGAATCAGAGACTAGATCGAATTATGAGTTTAACGTAGCAGCAGCATCAAGAAGTAACAAGATAGCCACAGCCGCACCTGCCAAGTTGTTGAGGAATGCATTACGTACCTTCTGTAAACGGAGAAGGTGGTTTAAACAGTAATCCACCAATAAATGCCATATTTGTTGGTTGGTCGTGGAAACTCTAACGAACATATCATGTTCTACGCTTGAAAATATAAGACTTGAGATTTAAAAAAAAAACACTCGAGAAACTGTATGATTCTCTCTAACCTCAAAAATCGTTGTGAATACATTATGTTAGTTTGCTTGTAAGAAATACGTTTACATTGAAAGAAAGGTTTAAAAGGTTTGTTTGATGTGAAAAGTTTACCGCTAATAAAACCCAACAGATGCTTCCTTTCCTAAAGGCGTTAACTCCCCTGTTATTTAAACTAATTAAGGAGCTGTAATAACTGTATATTTTTGTAATCTTTTCTGGCGATGAAAATATGGCCATGGAATGTATAACTTTGGGAAAAAAACCAGATGTATATCACTTTGTGTGCATAGAGAAAAAATCCCAAAATACCAAAAAATCTTGATGAAAAAAGTTTTTAAATAAAATTATCAGGCAAAAGAAAAATTAGTTATAAAATGCTATCTACATTAATTTATATATATATATATATATATATATATATATATATATATATATATATATATATATATATATATATATATATATATATATATATATAATTAACTCGGGAGGTATATTTGATTTCAGAGTTTGATATTTTGTCAATCGTTTAGACTATCGGCACAATTATACGTTTATCTTTTATACATATCATTATTCTGCCACCACATTTTATAACTGCGAAAGAACATAAAATTAATTTCCATTGTAAAAGTTTGCGTTTATACAGCTTATGATTATGGTGATTATGTAATGCTTCGATTAACTTTGTTTTTCCTTATTTGCATTTCGTTTAAAAAGCGATCTACATATAATTGTTAACGTTTTGATAACAATGATGATAATAGCTAAGATTATAACTACCAAAACGACCATCACATCTAACATGAAATACTGGAAGAAATTCAAATTGAAAGCCTCTGCTCGGAGATGTCCTCCGCCGTGTTTGATGACGTGTTCGATCCAAAAGACAGTTGTGTCACCTGGTGACATAGGTTGGTCTCTATGGATACGAGATAAGCGGACAGCATTTTCTTTGTAACTTTGAAAGAAATGAAATAAAGAGAGATTTGGTTACGTTTTATCAAACTTTAGTGACGGTTAAAACGATCATAAATATTTCAAATCGTAATTTTATCTAAAACGGTATACACACGTGACTACAATTTAAGGTGAAAAAACGCAATTTTGATGTGTTTGTCGACACCAAACATATCCCTTGGGTTTAGATGAGTACGTATACCTTGCGTTTACCGTGCGTAAACGTTTGGCTCCTTTCAACCAGTAACCCCTGGAGTCACACCTATATATCTTTGAAAACGAATATCTTCAAATCTAAAATTCATCCAACAAATGTCTCAAGTTTTCGGAACTTACCTTGGATTTTCGACGACAGTCTTTATAGCTTCATAGAGTTCATCCGAGGTCAACGTACCGATGTCCACACTCACTGCCATGCCTTTGCTTGTAAGTCTGGCCATATTGTCAAACTGATCACCATAAAGTGGTAGGCCAACCACTGGCACTCCGTGGAATATAGCTTCATACACTCCATTCAAACCACCATGTGTAACAAATGCTTTCGTCTGTGGATGACCTGTAATGTGTACAAAATTATGAATTGTTCAGTTAAAGTAGTATATGGTAGTATTCTCACTTGACAAGAGAATTAAATGAAATGGTTACTTCAAGGACAATCTCTGTAATTTCACAAAGTTTACATAGACTAGAAATTGTGATGATAACTGAAATTATGTACGACAATGGAAATTGACTTTGGGTTAATACTTATAGACATCGAATCTCTCATTTTCATCAACTTTTCGTCAGCATCATTAGTGATATAACCTTGTGAATTTTGACGAAATATCAGCTGCAATATGAGATTCATTATTTTGACATAACGAAATGTTACATTATGACTATGAATTGTGCTTTACACAGTAACGAAAAGATTAGTCGTATGGTATGTTAAAATACGACTACGGTTTTCAAAACCTTTCAATAACATTTTAAAAATTTTAACACTAAATTAAATGCACTGCAAACATTTACGGATAAAATACAAATTCATGGCATTCTTTGCTGCAGTGAAGTGGGCCATGTATGCAAAAGGAAGCAATTGCAGTTGGACTTGATGATTTATCATCATGCTACCAATTTGTTTATCATTCTTCGTTTTTTAAAAATCTTTTTCAAACATCTATCTGACAGTAACACTTTTGTAAGAGATTTTCCATCTGTTTCTTAGAAAACCTCGTCTTTATGAATTGCATTTTCTTTCGAAACATTCAATTTGTTTTTAAACGAATGCATTCGATGTGTATAATCTTATTTGCCAAAGTGTCAACTGTTACCTGAACCCTTGTAAAGAAACAAAACATTATTTTTCATTCATACCTAAAAGGTCATTTTGTGGCATCCATTTGGTCAACATGGTATTGTTACCCAAACTTTTAGGTGGTTCTCCTTCATATCTCATGATAACTTTCTGTGGTAACCTGGCGAATGCTGCGGTTAACATTTCAGCCACTTCCATATCGGATCCAGGATTCAACTCGGTACCAAATGTTAATACCACGATTCCATGTTTAGCAGATTGTACAAAGTCTTCCAACTCCTGGAATGGTAAAACAAGAAATAAGGGAACTGGGGATGAATGCTTCCAAGGACATATAGACCATATGAGAAGTATACGTTTATTTCAATATTCATATGACATTGTGTCAGAAGACACAGGCCTTTCATTCATGTCAGTCTTAATACTTCACTACTACACACATACACATACTTACTATAAGGCATAGCTTTGTCTTTTGACAATCGAGAATTCAAAGGTTGCAGCTAGTGTGCAGCTAGTTCCAGGCGTAAATGCACTCGATGTGCACCTTGGGTATAATGCGATATATATTCGGTTGTCAAGTATCAAAAGAAAGCCTGACGGTCAAGCAACTAAACTAAACATACTTTATAATCGTCCTAAAACATGTAAGTATTATACTTCATAGATTTATTCAGAAATGCAAAATAATCAAGAGGTGTTGAGATATTTGAGAAAAAGCAGGGAAGACAGGCATGTTCATGAACATTCAGTGGAATGCCTGAAGTGGAAATTTGTCACGTGGTCATGTTTAGTTTTGTCAATCATGTTGTACTATATTAACATATATATCTGACGAAGAGTATTTGCATTGGACTATACCTAAGACTGGGGAGGCCTGTAGTAGGGTCCGACTGTCTTTGTCTTCATCGATGGTCAAGAAGTTAGAGAATAATTATATAATGTAAGTTTGAAACAGGATGGAAATTTACATATATATATATATATATATACTATATTTTTATTAAAAGGATGCAGTAGGAAAATGGAAATTAGAACTAGATTTGAGACACAATGGGCAAGCCTTGGGTATAAAATGAACTTGACTACGTATGGATATACACCATTTGTCTAAAACAATACACTAACCCCACAATAAATTCTGAGTTAAACGTAGCTGCATCAAGATATAACAACATAGCTACAATCAACCCCGCCAAGCTTTTGGGGAATGCATTACCTACCTTATTCAATGGAGAAGCTGGTTTGGCCAGTAATCCACCAATAAAAGCCATATTAGGCATTGTTGGTCGCGGAAACTCTAACGCCCAACTTACGGAGAAGAGGTTGAACTCTGCCGTACCAATTGACTCAGTCATGCTCACCTCTGGGAGTATGTTGTGTTTCTGTTTCAGGTCATCGAACTTTGGTAGTATAACAAAGTTAAAGAAATATAACCCCACTGCAGTTCCTGCCATATTTGTCAGCCTTTGAAGGAAATTCATTCTGTCGGTCAGTGCAGAGGTCATGAAGGGTACATATGACAATGGACTTGGCATTCCCAGATGATATGCGTCCACAGGAACCATGGGTCTGTTGGTTGAGGCCACCACAAATGGTATAGATAGCTTTTGCACGATCATAAAATTACACAGTTGAAAATTGTCGAAGACGATAAGATCAAATTTATTCTTCATGAGACGACCAAGCAGGTGACCATTTTCCATAATGGCCGTGCATTCGTTGAACATAGCATCAAATACAACTGACAGGTCTGTATAAGTGAACTGTCCTTTCAATGCTTTCCGCATGAATGGTTGTGCGGCCTCTCTTTTAAAGTCCTCGTCGAGTTTTGTTTGATACTTCTCAAATTTGAATATTGTTTCACGTCGAGGTGTCTTCTCCAGGTCGTGTTTAGTCTCGCCCAATAGTAGAGTGACATTATGTCCCTTCTCTGCAAGATGTTCACCAATCTTTGCCATGAATAAGAAATGACTACCGTGTGGAAATCCGGGTAAAAGAAGTATATTTGAGCATGACATATTCTGGAAAAGCATTGCCAGTATGCAACAAATGGCAATTCGCTGTGAACACTTGTACTCAGGTGCCATTCTTGGGTCTAATCTTCTCCGAGTGGCACACCTTACTGCAGTGGTACTCAGTAAAACCCAACTGACACTAATCCTGTAGATTATCGATAATGTCGATCATGAAATTAGAGTTCAGTCGTTGTAAGGTCTTCAGCATGGAGTGACTCACCGCAACAAACACCGCGAAAGACATCCACTGTGGCTTGTTCTGCTGACCTATTAACCTGACCGTATACTACATGACTTGCATATAATATCATTCACTTTCAAATCACTACAATAGTCTTCTTAAACGTACTATAATACACATTAAATAACAAGTACTATCAAGTAGAGCTGGCGTGGGAAACTTGAAACTACTAGGTCACGAACGACGCGCGATTACCCATTCAGGAATTTTATTGGGTCAAGGGTCAGTACACAGCGCATATGTTGACGTTGACCTCGACCTGCTGTATTACATACGTAGACGTCTTGTTCTGAACTTGTCATGACACACGTGTGCTCTGACCCCTAAAAGAATGTATAAGTATTACAATGTACGGTGAAGTAAACTGAATCTTTACAACAACAATAACCACGTTACAAAGCGATAGAACAACTGGTTTAGGTTGAAAAAATACAAATACATATATCAGGCGATATGTAACCCTGGCCCCGTATAGCTATAGGTATAGGTATTATACATAATTGTGTACTTTAAGCTTTAAGCTAACTCTGACATTATAGGACATATGCGTTTTGCTTGGGTTAAGGTATGTACCAAATTATATCAAGTTGAATTTGAAGTATGTGTTCCAAAGATATGTCCTAATTAATAAAACACATTAATGATGCAAATAACTAGTATGCAAATGGCTAATTAATGTTATTGGATGTTTACCAAAATCTAATCAGTTCTTGTCATTATCACATGGAAGATGTGTAGCAAGTTTCAGTAGATTCGATGCAGTATTTTTTTAGATTTCGTGTTCACAGACAGAGACAAACAGACACGCAGGCAGATAGACAGACAGACACACACACACACGCACGCACACGCGTGCGCGCACGCGCACACACACACACACACACAGAATCATAACATAACCTCCCCTTACGAGAGGTAAACATAACCGTAGCAAGTATAGTAATAAGGATCGCCACCAACGACTAGATGTTGCAACCTATGATAAATTCAAATCTGTAACGAAATTCACAGTAAGAAAGTAATGTCCAGAGGGCTTCTACGTCACAAACTATCCCCGAGAACCTGGTCGACATTACAAGCTTCTGTCGGGTACTTATTACTTTGAAAAATGGATGAAATAATCATAGACTCTCATGATTAAGGGAAATAGCATGAAGAGAAAATAAGACTCCCCACCAATATATATAATTATATATATGAAAGGTAGTATCTAGATATAGACTCAAAATCTAGTTAAGAAAATCAGCCTTAGTCACGCAATCACGCGGGATTTATTTGTGTCACTCGAGACTTCACTTTTATTTGAAAATGAAGCAGACAAAAATGAGGCAACGTTAACTATATACATTAATGTAGATTACATTAAATGGTCCATTAGTAATAACATACTCGGTATTTATTAGTGGTTAACTTGATGGAGATGATAAGCCTTGAGTTTTGCTATATAAATGAGTTGTAAACAATAGGTCAGAGTTTCACGTTCATTCAACAATCAGACCATGGGTGAGCAATTCAAATGATGTACATTTGTTACTGTGTTTTCTCTTTTCCACAATTTGTTGATTTATATATGGTAACTGAAGGTACCAAACATGGATTGGAAGTCACTTGTTGGGGGTATTTGGAAGTTAATTTGAAGTTAAATGTAACTACTGCAACTACATGTATAGTCGATATTATCCTTCGTTTCCAAGCTGAATGCAGGTTTTTCCCAGTCTTGTGCCTTTAAGGAGTGAAACTACACTGCGACATTAGAGATATATATCCTTTGCGCAAAAAGGAAATATTTACATTGAAAAGAATAGTGATATCAAAAATAAAATTTGCTTTAGAAATGCGACATGTTATTATTAAAAAGCTGCGAAATAAGTTTTTTTTTATCATTTACACCAAAAGCTCTTAAAGAAATTTACAGTAAAGATTGTTGCAGCGTGCTCTCATGTATGTAATGGTGTCACCAAAGATTATATGACCTGAATGCATTAGCATCATAGCTTTCACATCACTCATTAGACCATTTCATTTTATCTGCAATGGAACTTTAAAACCATATGGTTACCGTAACTGCAGGTTAATATGCAAAAAAATATATATAACTCTTTGCAAACGTCGTTCCCTATAAAGCTGAATTGGTACATATCCTAATCTACAATGGCCCAGGGTCAGCTTTCTTTTAAATACAGTGGTATACATTATATGTACAGTTATGTACAATATTATTAACCTTATTTTAGTTCACTTTATGTGTTATTAAATTAGTAAGCTTGTCTGATAATATCATGCAAGTAAGGCTCTCTAATAGATAAAACTATAATTCGTGGTATGTTACTATAGCCATACTTTGGTTTGATATCTTTGCTGTTTAATCCCAATGTTTTGAAGTCCTTTCTTCTCCATACATAAAAAAATAATACAGAAGTCAATTTCAGCAGTGATCAAACAACAGCCAATACTTCCACTTCTTCAAGACCGACTGTCCTCCTTGTATATGAATTAGTCTCGCGTTCAATATGTTGGTGATCGTTTGCAATTGTCGAATTTTGTGGTGACGATTCCGTAACTCCCGTGTCACCTTGAAAAGTATCTACCTTTCTCCACTTGCAAAAGATTTTTGAAAATTTCCATACAGCAATTCTCAATAATGTTAACACTAGTATAACAAGAGCCATTGCCATCACTACTGTGGCTGGAGTGAAGTCAAATGTATCTGTTGGAAAGATGAGAAACCAACATGAATACTAAATTAAATTCTAAATTAACTTTCTCATGTACAAGTTTATTTACGCTCACACACACACACTAACATACATGCATGCATACATACATACATACATACATGCATACATACATACATACATACATACATACATACATACATACATACATACACACACATTCCAATGTGTGTGCTAATATGCATGTAGCAATTAATATATATCTAATATATATATATATATATATATATATATATATATATATATATATATATATAAATATATATATATATATATATATATATATATATATATACATATATATATATATATATATATATATATATATATATATATATATATATATATATATATATATATATATATATGACGTCAATGTCCAGCAAACTAGTCAAGTCATTGTCAGAGAAGTGTGCAATGTTTTAAGTTCGAAATTTCAAATTTCAAAATATAATTCTTACTGTGTGTTGCCATGGGAACTGAATATCGCTTAGTAGATCCATCTGAAAAAAGAAGGGTTAAAATAAAAATGTAGCCCCATTATTCAACTACGTATATCCACGTTAAGACAATTATATGTTCAACTATTTGACAATGTGTTTCTCTGCTATGCCTTTCTCTCATAGACACTTGCTCATGTGGCTGCAACATGCTAATTTAATATGTTAATATGATAGCGGTGCATTGATCGAGGACTGAGATATGAATTTGGATGTGCCACCATTTGAGTGAACTTTAAGTGTCATTACTTGAAACGCTATACCTACAGTGAGTGTAATCACATCAATGTCCATTGATAAGTACTATCAACATGTCGCATTATTAGTCACTGTACTGTTTTAGTTTGTGTCTGTCTGCGTCACATCTCCCCAACTGTTTGTCTGTCAAATTGTGGTATGAAACTGTACTTCTCTTTTTGTTTACGTACCTATCATTTGCTTACATACAAACTGATGAAACTCTGTGCATGGTGCCGTAAACCAGTACCCGACATTCAAATCTAGGACGACGCAATCATAATCTTCGTATCTCTTCCTGAACCACCTACGGTAGCGTAAACAAAATATTCAATTTGTTGTAAGAACCAAGCACAAAGAAGTTATGTGTACACATACAAGGTACAACGATGTGGGTACAGTTACATTTCCTACTATATACATGTAAAAAAAAAAAACATGCTCGCAAACCAGAGCTGTTATTTCTTCCGCGACACTGGTGCTGCGTGGACGGTGCCGTAAAAGAGGGTGTGGTTTACGACGCTGAATAAAAACGAACTTCTCAAGTTTAACATAATTTCTTTGAGCATTATGAAATCACCTCTGTTTGTTTATCTTGTTGAATTTTTTTCACTTGTGCAGTTGTTATTTGCTCTTTTACATTGTTAGGTTAAAAAATAACATTGACAACATTCACACTATTATTTACGGCACAAACGTGTGACGTAGTGATTTCTTATAGGTAATTTCAAATAATACAATTCAGATGTTACCAACAACTAGGAGTAACCGGTTTCAGAACAGAGTGGAAAACTTTCACTTTCTTAGCATCTACCAGCTAACCTTTTATAGTTCAATTGCGATTGGTCAACCCATTTGAATTTGAACCCATTTGTTGAGTACTTTTCTAGGCCAATCCAAATACATGTTTCATTTGTATTTAAACTGTCACCACCGAATGTCCCTGTAAAAAAGGAAAGTAAACGTAGCGGTTACTTGATTGGTCGTCTTCGAAATGGACCGATGAATCTTGATGTATAATAGAAAAGAACATATACAGCAGATACAAGGTAGCTTTGGCATTTCACTCATAGACATAGTGTTTTTGTAATAACACAGACACCATACACAAAGCAGAATCCTATACTTTATCACGTTGGGCAATGATAAAGCATTGCTATTATATTCTTTTACAATGCAGTGAAAACACGTCAGGCTTCTGCTGAGATGAATACACGTGATTTGATGCTTCCACTGTTTGATCTATATGTATACTATACTGATAAGCAACATGGTTACCTTCTGCTTTTACATCCCGAATGTGCACGGTATATCTATAATTGTTTAGCAAAACGCCAAAGCAACCCTGCTGTTTCTGCTACAATTGTTCTAAACAAAGAACTATACACTTGCCTTCTAAATAGTTGTTCTCACCCACACTACCAATACTGACAAGATTTGAGGCGTCATAGAAGCATTTCTCCTGAGCTTCTTTCCACGTCGTCATGGCATCCACCAATAGAAAACATTCTTCGCCGCTTTCTGTCCAGCCACGTGGACACGACTCTCCAACTTCTGTGAATCATTTATAACAAGTACTGAAGTTTAAAGTCCAGTAAGGCTTATTTCTGTCTTTAGTACACTTGATTTGATTACTGCAATCAATGTGATTATGATTTTGGGTTATAAGATATCACCTTGGTAACTTATCACGTTGAAAATCATTACTATTCTTTCACACTCGTAATAAGTGACGGGCCAAATAAAGCAACACCACCGTCTATGCTCAGTAATGGCCTATTGTGTTAATTCAAACAAGTAAAACATTATGATATATTCTATTCAAACTTGCGGCAAACATACCAAAAGCACTGTATGTGATGTTCAATGCTCGCTCGTTGTCTCCCGAGTTGCTATTCCAACTGATGACTAGTGAATCATGGGTACTAATTATTGAATCTGGACCACGATTCGTTCCTGAACACCACTCAGCGATCAGCTGTGTTGTAATCTCATCACCTAGCAACAACGAAAGAAAACGAATGATGTTAATTCAAGAATAGTTACATGGCTTAATCAATGACATTAACTGCACACATATTTAATATCAATATTAAACCAAATCATAAAATAAATATTGTCTGCCATTTCATAGATTTGTTTCAGTTACTATTTATTTTATTTTTTCCAAATGACCTTCGAATGACAGTCAAGAATATCTCCCGCTTAGGATATATACAAGCAAGGTACTTTCACTATTTATCGACATATAGGAATAAATAAATTTTGAACAAAATTGGTGTCAGTTGCCATTCGTTTACCCCGATCTAGTACATCTCATTTGGGGATCCGGAGGTCTCACAGACACTGTCCCCAACGACGAGAGTCTGGGTAACAGAGACTACAACCCTACCTTCTTCGGAAAGTACGTCTTCACCAACTTGTACCATATCTTCACAATAGTCAAAGTCCTCACTTCCTGTACGATATGAGTCAAATACTACGAGTTGTACCCTGTGATTGGTCGATGGGGATTTGATCAACCAATGACATTCGACGTCTGGCTGGTCATTTTTCAAGAAATCAGATGTCAGAGTGGAGGGTATATCTGAAGCCTGCAACTCTACAATACCGCCACCACACTGCCCTAGAGAATGAATAAAAATCAAAAGGAAAAGTATAAAGGACTGGTTGAGTTGAATATTTGCCACTGGAAATTAAAGCTGTCAGTATACTGTCCCGGCATGCTTTGTGGTTGTTAAACACGTTCTGTAAACCCTGTACTGATACAGATACGCGCACTAGTAAATTATATATTTATTCATCTATAAACCGCATCCAACATGCATTGCCCAATAACTAGAAAAGGTGCAGGTGTTAGTGCAGGTCGAAACCGGAATACCCGGAGAAAACCTGCGTTGTATGATATAGTCAAACGTGCACTGAACGACATTCTTCTTACTTACAGAGTGGTAAATTTAATCAAACCCTGAATCATGGGTTCGAATCCCGACCGTAGTGGTAAGAGGCAAGTGGTTTAACCGCTCGGCCACCGACAACCCTGGTATGAACTTTTTGAAACTGTTATGCTAATCAACATATACTGGCCAGGAGAAAATTTCCTGTTGCTAAAGTGGTCTATCTGAGTGTATATGTACGATATTTGGTGACGAATCGGGTCCGATAAGATAATAATCACGGTAGCTCACATACACAAAGGAGGTATGTAGCAAAAGTTTGTATTAAGCTTTTTTGTCACTCCAGATGATAACAAGTAGTATTTATAAGACTTTCGGAGACGACGTTTTGTTTTAAGTCAATTGGCCTACATTACAAAACGATTCAAATACGGTTAACTAGCTAACAAATCCCATCGATGGCATTACATTTTGTAAGATGTTTGGGCGGTTAATATAAATACTACATTACGTATAGTAAAAGTGTGAGAGTAAAAGTATAAAGAATCAAGTACATTACCTTTAGTAAGTGAAATACAAACACACAGGAAGCCTGTAAATAAGAAAAATATTTATTTGTGACTGCTTACAGAATGAACAATTTTGGTATTGACTGTAATGGCCGCATTAGGTATAGCACTGTGAATTGTTGATCGTGTATACTTTTTCTTTAATTAATTAATTATTCATCATCATGTTTACCCGACTGTGAACACAGTCATGGCTTGACCTTAGTGTCTCCTACCACTCCGTATTTTTATTTCAGCACAAACAGGCCTAGGTACGTTTGTATTGTGCTTACATCATGGAACACCTTTTTTCCACATAGAGATAGACACATTCCAGACTGACACAACCCACATAACAGAATCATTTACCCAATCACATTGAAAAGTGATAAGCAAGGCTTTTCCGGAGTAAATAACCCCCGGAGTAACACAGAAACAGGCTTCTATCTGCTGAGACGATTACAGATGGACTAGGCGATTTCATTGGCTGCTCACTTTCCCACAGATACAAAACATGCATATGATTACATATGCGCTGTGATATCCAAAATACGCATGGCACCCACCGATTGTTTATTTTGTCAAGTGACGTTGTCTCAGTAGTGTGTGTGTGTGTGTGTGTGTGTGTGCATAAAATCATTACCATGTGGAATGTACATGTATATACACGTGTATTTCAAATTAAACCGACCACGAAGGTAATATTATCTCCATGCATGGACAGTCGTAACTAACCTGCTGTCTATTATAATTCGACCGTGACACAAACAACAACAAACAACGTAAACACGTAACAAGTGATACGATGGTGACATACTTTATACCTAGGCACTGTGACAAGGTCTTACAAGACATAGACATTGTAACATTCGGCAACTTTGTATACCACGTTACGTACAGCACCCTGTGCTATGTATGCTTTTCGGAAGACATGTTCTTTGCACATGGATGGTTATGTACTGTATACACAAACTCTTAATACATGTACAACTCGGATCCCTTTGTATTGATTCAAACATCTCTGGGATAGTTGTGGTACCAGTGTAAGTATTAATTATAGTCTTCACTTACCTGTTAATAGCAAACCTAAGCTAGTTAGCCCCATTTCACCACATCCATATCTCTCGGTCAGTAAGAACACAGTCAATTATTTTCAGCTTATAATCTTGACGACTGTTAAATCGGAGTGTGGCCGAATTCTAATTTGACGACCGAAATCTACATAATGGCCACACAGCTATTAAACTTGTACAATTCGTGAACTTTACACCCGTTCTTCAGGTATAACTGCAGCAACACTCTGACGGTTATATCTCGCCAGATAGATCATTCGGTCAGAACTCCATATTACACAATTTCTACCAAAGCTTTAGTGCCCGGGAGATAGTGTTGACGGTTTGTCAGTGAATGTTAAACCTTGTCTGTCCTTTGTGTATACTGTGCACGCTATCACGTCACAGTATAATGTAATGAATACAGACTATACAATGTCAGAAATAGCGGTATTCAGACCAATAATGGTTTATTACAATGCTTGAACGTGTTACGTAAAACCTGTATCGATTATGTATGGCTTTCTGTCGTAGACATTCACGCATGAGAGGCCTGAGAAAACACATCTCTGGCTCTGCAGTTGAGATTTCGTTGTATCCAACCCCAGGTGTAGGCGGAGTTTGTCTGTCTGTCTGTCTGTCTGTCTGTCTGTCTGTCTATCTGTCTGTCTGTCTGTCTGTCTGTTTGTTTGTTTGTTTGTTTGTTTGTTGTTTTTTAATCATAAACACTAGTACTGTGTTAACGAATCGTCGGGATGTTGTACACGGAACGAAAAGTTTGTGTATTCGTGCGAGCGATTTACCGTGTAACAACCGATAACCACCAAAAAACCCCTACACTTGTTTGGAATATGCCATTTCCGGCTTAATTTATCAGAAAGTGTTCGGACGAAGAAAACTCGATTATTACTCATAAGAATACCGAGAAGTTTTGCCTTGCGAATTTCGACTCTCAATTGGAAAATCCACTTTCATGTCACTATGTTAATAATTAATCTTCAGGGGCTCGCCGAACGATGGACTCCACCCTCCCCTAAAGATATCCCATCCACACTTTCAGTGAAGAGACGTGTAAAAGAATGAAAAGTCTGTTTTTCATTATATACCTACAATAGGCTAGCTCTGGAGCGCCTTTGGCCCCCAACGATCACGGGATTTCACATTCTTACCTAATCACATTGAAAAGTGATAAGCAAGGCTTTCCCGGAGTAAAACCCCGGGATAAAATCATGGCTGAATCACTGACAAGGAAAGGTTGTGGTTGATGACGAGTTATATTGCCTCTTTATGTATACATGTAATGCCAGGACAACTGGAAATGTGTTTGTGCACGTGAACTATTATGATGTAAAGTGGCCACAAAACGGTTCTAAGACTTGTCAAATGATTAAATGAATAATTATACAAGTCTCTGTTCTCAAACATCCTTTGCTAATTTTAAGTGTTATTAATCCGATTCAGTTGTTTATTTTCACTGTTTGTAACAGGTTCCTTCCGTCATGTCTGCAGTTGTATTGGTAATACATGACACAATGAATAGTCCACGATAAATCGTTACCAGTACTAATTCGAAGTTGGCTTTTTTGCCTAGACGTATGATGATTAAAAATTGGCATTATTACAACAAAGTGACTTTTTAAAAAAATAAAAATTTAACATCACGATATTACAACATGGTCAAACTTCAATATCAGTCTCTGAATCATTTTTTCAAGATATTATTGAGCTATGATAAAATTGAATGGTTCCTGCAATCATGATACAAATGCATCTACTCCATGAACGTTGTGTTGGCTTGGTGTTTACAATTCAAAAAGGTACGTGCTAATTCCATAGTAGAATCCATATGTACACACACACACACACGCGCGCGCGCGCGCACACACACACACACACACACACACACATACATTCATCCATCCTTCAACGCGCGCACGCATGCACGCAGACAGACAGACTGACAGACAGACAGACAGGCCATATGCATGCATGAATGCATACGTACACTCACTTACTCACTCACTCACTCACTCACATAATTACATATACGTACGTACGTCCATCCATCCATCCATCCATGCATAGATACATACACAAACAAACAAACATACACACACACACACATACATACATACATACATACATACATACATACATACATACATACATACATACATACATACATACATGCATGCATGCATGCATGCATGCATGCATGCATGCATGCATCCATACATACATACATACATACATACATACATACATACATACATACATACATACATGAACTTCATGTACATGATGCAATGTATAGATCACGTGATTCTTCGGAATTAGTGCTCTATAGTAGTTGATAAAGTCATCAAGAGGAACAGTGTATGTATAAACATAGCATGACAATTAAATTTAATAATCTAACAAACACATTTGTACTCCATGAACCTTGTCAGTCGATCACAACTTTAGCTGGCAGTTCATTTCTATTTCTTTGGGTGGCGTTTATGTCTGTGACATATCTTTTCATAATATGTAAATAGTAGATATGATGATGGATTGTACATCATCATTTTTCATTATCTTATTTTGGTCAATGTCAATATGACACATATATCTCATCACTACGACAAGTACCGAATATAAGTCACATGTACTTTTAGACAACCGTAACTACTGTACTGTACGTATCGAATAAGTCACGCTCACGGCGAATACATCCAAAATTTGCGTACTCTGCAAAGCTCTGCGCCTAACGTATGAAGGTTTCCTGTTGTTAGGCTGGGGTCAGAAATTACGGCAGGGGAAGGGGGCTTGGGGAGAAACTGTGGAGGGGGGATGAACAAATTGAGGGTTCAAGGGGGGGGGGGATGGAAATTATGATGGCCTGTAAGGGAGGGGGGGACCGAAATATTTTTCTCGTGATTTGAATCAAAATAAAATATATAGGAGCGGTCGTTTACCGAATAAATAAAAAAAATCCTTGCGGCTTCGTCGAAATAACTTCTAAAACCGAATGGGTGTGTCTGCCAAAATATCTCTGTATAAGTTAAAGTGTATTGGTAATATATATATCCATACAGTGTATTGAGATCAAACTTGGGGTATACAAGACAATTTTCAAGTACTCTATAGCTATGTGTATATGGTTTGAAATTTTATGCCACTAAATGGCCTTTTTTAAATGCTTACCGTGGGAGGTGGACATCCCTGTCACACCCTCACCACTAGCTATATCATTCGGGATGCTGTTTCCGCCCAAAATCAAGCTTAAGATTGAAAGAGAAAACACTGCAGGCTAAGTATTTCCAAGTGCAGGTTACAGCCCAATGTGAGACCTATTTTGCAAAGCTCGGCCATATCTATTTGTAAAGAAATCTCATTGGTATGTATGGACGCTGAAGTTGATTTCCACTGTTAGTTTAATGTAGTGTACCGTATACGCGCACTGTACATCTCTGAAGTGGAGAGGTGGGGGTTACTGTATAATTACATGTAGCCGGGGGGGGGGGGTTACGAAAATTCCTGGGCTCATATCGGGGACCATGGAATTTTGAGAATGCGAAATGCGGTCTGCGAAAAATAATTTGACCCAAAATATTTTCTCCCCCGTCTCCCCCATAAATTCTGATCCCAGCCTTATTTTTTGTCAAACTTTGGTATAATGTAGACGTTGTTTGAAAGGTACCCTTCATTAACGTGTCCTAAAGTACGCCCTTTGATATTAGTACTTAAACTTGAAAAATTCGGATTTTCTTTCCAGGTTCTGAAATATTATTGTTCTGTCTCTGTCTCTCCACGCCAGATCTTGGGCTTTTCAAGTTTGGTGACTCGGGAACAAGTATGCTGTAATCATAGGAAGATGACGGTTCGATAATTGTCGGTGATAACCTTTTGGTATTCAAACTGAATTGCAAATTATTCATTTCATAATCCCCCGGAGACCAGACTGACGTCACCGTGTGTCGTTGTCGTTTATGCTCATTTGGTTGTTTGGGAAATTCTGCCGACAACCATCGTTTTGGTTTCGCGCCTTTTTCCTCGTATGCAGAATCTGGCACTCTTGAGTCACACCTAGAAGTGTTACGATTAATTTCCTTTAGGTGCTCGGCCCGAAGTGGTTCCGAGCATAGAGGTATTCGTAGAGTTCGTGATTCTTCATCGTCATCGTTGTCGTCGCCATTTCCAGAATTGTCGTTCACTGCAGTGTAGTTTTGGATAGTGGACATTTTTCTCGCCTTACTTATTTGTCGACATGCTTTGATTCTGAGAGCAAAGAAGGCTATGAACAAACCGACGAAGATGGTCATCAAAATAGCTACCGCTACCATAGCAACAACTTCTAAGCCATGCGTAAAGTCTGCAACAGGTGGTATGGGGTATCTTACTGTGGTCCCATCTATAAAGAAATATGAGGCTAGGTTAACAAAACAAAAAACAAGTAAGACTGCAAGATAATTATTTCAAGGGGTATTGCATTAAAAAAGAGGATCAGAAAATCACTAAGCACAGTAGCAAGAATAATCAGAAATTCTCGTTAAGTTGATTATAAAAGTGCTTCCCTAATAACGCGTCAAACTTTCTTAAAACTGAATATTTCATATGTGTGGTGTCCTTTAATCATAGACAGTGGAGGGGAGGACAGGAAAGCATGCTTTAATGTTATAGTATTTTATCTTGAAAACCTCCCCCCCCCCGCGATTTTACATTTCTAAAATGATGACAATGTTACTTTATAAAATTTCAAATTGCAATATTGCATTCAATGCCCCGGCCAATATGCAACGAAAAAATATATATATATATATAAGTTAAGGTCACATAGTCTTTATGATATTACGGTCACTAGAATTATGAGACATTAAAATACCAGTTGGCTACAATACTGTATAATATAAGCTTCTAGAAAGTATTCAAACTTTGACCACTGGTGGCGCTCTTACTACACCAGCTTCTTATCTCGAACAGGAATTATAAATTATAAAAAAAATAAGAAACGAACTGCCGTCTTAATCTAGTCAGGTTGCAAAAAAACACACACGAAACATGAAAAGACTTACATATATCTTTCTTGCATATGTACGGTAGTTTGCCGTCACACGGATAGCGATACCACTCATCTGTGGTGGAACACTTAGCAGTACATGCATAGAGTGAGTGACCTACGTACATGTCATACGTATACCTACCAGGAATGGGGAAGAATAACATATAAGTATCGAATTAACACAAACTTGAAAATTGTGACCTGAAATTTTCGATTGCACATTTAAGTCTTTGTTCAGCACGTGTCCTTTTTCAGGTGTATTTGGGGATTTAAAAAAAGTTTTAATTCCTCGATACTCTGGTTTACCAACACAGAGAGATGAATTTCCATTAAATTTGAAGAAAAAAACATATTCGGTAAAAATAATAATGAAAAAATGTAAAATTGATAATTGATTCATATTTATCCAACGATGACGTAACGGGGTTAAAGTTCATTCAAGGAACACAATCTGACAAACGTTATCAGTGATTTGGATTATGGTAGATTTTAAAAAAACATCACATTAAATGTTTTGAATCTGTCAATTTGAGGAACTGAAACATTTCGAAAAACTGAAATACGAAAAATCATTTTACTAAAACTAATCACATCAACCCGAGGCACACTACAGTGCCCTTTTCATGTTTAATGATATAGATCTTATTACTTCGGCGAATCAAAAGGACACAACCTGTAACCTTAATATGTTTTTTCTCTGATCGTGATATGTTTGTTTTACATGATTTTTCATGTTATTTCAACGTTTTAATAATTTATAATCGTAAATATATTGTACTCTTTTCTTATCCATATGGAAACTCAGTAAAGAGTTACACTAGGTTGCAACTGGAATGGTTATTTGAAACTGTTTTCCGCCTTACATATCGTACACCCTACGCACGCAGTAAACTATTGAATAACAAATGAGTAAACAGATGTGTGTAGCTGCTCACATAGTATCATGGTGCAGTGCAACCAATATTGATTTTGGATCCGCACCCAAAAATCGACGCTCCTTGAATTAATCACGATTGCAATTACCGATTTTTGGGTGGGGATCAAAAATCAATATTGGTTATACTGCCGCACCGTACTATGTGTGCACCTACGTATATATTGTGTTTTACCCACATGTTATTATAATAGTACTTACGGATAAACTATTCATCTAAATTATCATGTACAATGTATAATGATTCTTATTTTAACAATTTTCAGTGACTATGTTGTGGTCTATCCGAAAACAAAATACCCTAGTTACAGCCAGTGCAACTTTAAGATATGTCAACAACACTAATAAGTTAAATAACTACACTGTGTATTCTTTATTTCAGAAGACGATGGATGTTAAACTTACCCAGTCCATTCTAGAGACATATTAGTATCATCAATCCATGTATCCAGTCTATGTATTGATGAAAAACTCTCCATGCCAATCCAAACACACGCGTCGTCGTCAACAAAGTCCCCGAATGTTTCTATCGATAAAAAAATGCGAGTAGCTAGACTAAGTGTATAGTACGGGATAGCACGTCCTCACGTGATGTAAATATTAATGACTAGACCTCAAGAATCACTAAAGGTAAACAAATTGTTAGTGATGTAATCATATGACCTGTCAATATCTATGAAATCGTAAATTTAATCTTAGTTTTGGATACAGAACGACATGGCATCTGTCTACGTATGTATGGGAGGACATTGTTGAAATCAACAAGTGTAAAGGCCCTACGCTACATGCATGTATACCGAGATATGTATACGTACCTGTCCTAGGCTACATGCATGTATACCGAGATATGTATAATACGTACCTGTCCTACGCTACATGCATGCATACCGAGATATGTATACGTACCTGTCCTACGCTACATGCATGCATACCGAGATATGTATACGTACCTGTCCTAGGCTACATGCGAGATATGTATACGTACCTGTCCTCCGCTACATGCATGTATACCGAGATATGTATACATACCTGTCCTACGCTACATGCATGTATACCGAGGTATGTATACGTACCTGTTACGAAATCCTCTTCAATGAAATCTACGATGCTGACCAAATTAGCTGCATCGTATGTACACATCAGTTGTGCATCTCTCCATGTTTTCGGTCCGATCCTTAACTGATAGCAGTATTCTCCCATATTATACCAAAAATCGGGACAATACAATCCAGTGGCTACAACGAGATTATACAAGATCAGCAAAACTGACGATTAACATTGTTCATTGTTAATCAACCGTCATCACCAACCACGAGCACCGTACCAACAACACCACCACCATCACCAACACCCCACCATCCCACACCACCACTACTACCACCACCCACATCATTAACATTATAATCACCACCACTACGACCACCACCACCATCACCACCACCACCACCACCACCATCATCATCATCATCATCATCATCATCATCATCATCATCATCATCATTATCATCACCATCACCATCATAACAATGACCACCATTGTCATCATCGTCGTCACCACCCACCCATCTATCCATCCATCCATCCATCCATCCATCCAAACATCCATCTAACAATTCGTCCACCCACCCCTCCACCCGTCCGTCCAACAAACCACCAATCCATCCATCCATCCATCCATCCATCCATTCATCCATCCAAACGTCCATCTAACAATTCGTCCACCCACCCACCCACCCATCCATTCGTCCGTCCAATCACCAATCCATCCACCCATCCATCAATCCATCCACCCATAATCCATCCATCCATCCATCCGCTCACTCACTCATCCATCCATCCATCCTTTCATCCATCCATCCATCCATCCATCCATCCATCCATCCATCCATCCATCCATCCATCCGCCCATCGATCATACTATCAGCTATACTTACTGAAATTTGTGTACATCATTTGAAAGCGATAGTCATCGTTACCAGCAATCAGTGAATCATTCGCAGGGTAAGTGTGAAATTCTATATATAACGATGTTGAGGTACTTGTTATTTTTTCAGGGTTAAAAGTACCACACCACTCAACAATCAGATCCCATATTGAACTGTCTCCTGTCAAATAAAAAACGTAACCATTGTCCCCTCAATTAAATATGCATAACATGTATAGTTATATTTTTTCTGTACATTGGGTATCACTAGCAGAACTGTCACATCACGCTGTGTTCATGTGCATGGAAATGTAGGCATCACACTAGTAATAATGAAAACTGTTCATTTGACGGTTTCGTCACTTCTTCCTTGAATATTAATTCCTACAGATGGTAATTATAGACAATGTTATATATAGTCCATTCCACGGTCACGGTTATGAAGTATATGTCGTGGTATGGCCAACTCAGTGTAGAACTGTAACGTTCAGAGGTGATATTGAAGTCATGACGTCATTTCGTTCTGTCTACAAAACACCCCTTTTTGTTGTTATTTCGCCTATATATGTGAAGTGAGAGAAAAAAGAAACTGGCAACATGGCTGCCGGATAAACCATTGGGTTATATATATATATATATATATATATATATATATATATATATATATATATATATATATATATATATATATATATATATATATATATAGTTTTGGTAGTACTGGAACTCTTTCTTGGGTGTAACTCGGAGTTTCACGCATATTGCGATCATCAGACAGATATATATATATATTTATATAATATAACTATTACGCTCTGCCACTGCGGTATAGAGCACTGTCTTAGCAGATTGATACTCACCGAGTTATATATATATATATATATATATATATATATATATATATATATATATATATATATATATATATATATATATATATATATATATATATAATATTCATATTTGCTCTATTACATGTATTTTCAGTCTTTGTGGTGGCCTTAATTTGCAACCATTATAACTGCATATATATTCACAGTGTTCATTCTCAGTGAACTGATGATGGGGTTTGTGTCAAAGAAAACGGCGGGAAAAATAACACTTCAAAATTTACAGTCTAAAAAATAATGATTAGACTGGCCTATTGAACTTAGAGGCTACTAACCATCATACACTCTCAAGTAATCTTGACAGTAACCATCCTCTCCTCGTGGCGCCAAGGCTGTATTTATCACTGTTAGTGTAATTTTGTCGTCTAAAGATGGCGCTGTGATGATCCAGGCACAATCCAGCCCCCGATCGTAGCTTCGCGGGTAAAATTCCGAGGCAATAATTCCGTCTTCGCCGTCTACAAACAGTTCTAGTGGGACGCCATCACACTGACCTGTTTTTCACAGAGAAAAAAAAACAGACAAAAAATAAGCCATAAATAGTTTATGAACCGACTTATGAAGGTATTAAAATATGCATTACACTGAATTACAATTAAACAACGTTCGTATCTATTGAACCCTGTCATTTGGGCATAGAATTATGTGCGCATGAGTACATTATACAAATGTCTGTTCATGAGAGTGGAAAGGAAAGAACAATAATTCATTTATCTGGCATTGTTTGTTTAACGGGAAATACGAGAATGGTCCGCTTGTTGCGAGAGAAAAAAAAGCGAGAAGAAAACCACGCTTGTATATGAAAATGTATGCATGACGTATGTAGAAAGGTAACACAAGGACATGTAAATTGCCATCAACGTCACTACTGACGTTTATAAAAAAATAACTTGATCCACGAATGCTTGCATTTAAGAACATCGATTCAGACAGACGTTTGGGAGATCAAATTTTCCCTCTCAGTGATTTCATAGTAGTGTTGTTAATGCTTGTTGCGATAGAACTTATATCACAAATTCCACCGAGACCTAATTTATGGCTAAATTGCATTTGTCGACGTGCGCGTGATGTAGATAGTTGTTTGTATCATATGTCATTGCAACGTTCGATGAAGTCGGATACGGCTTTAGGCAACTGCTATAGTATCCAATATGTATATGTGACACTGTGTATATATATATATTCCGAGATCCTGTCTCCATGATTTCTCCTGTCACTTCTCATAGTCTGCCATGATTTTCCCGCCCATTTCTACATCTTCGAAAGGTAATGCATTTCGAAGCCTAATTCCATTTAAAGCAACGGATCAGAAGGTCACTTAGCAACAGCATTTTAGAAAGTCAAACTGATGAATTGGTGGGGGGAAAAGGAGATCACATTACATTGAACAACATCACATTAATCGGTCTCGTTTTCAAAAAATCTCTACCGTCGATGAAGTGAAATTAAAACCGACGTTGACAAATGACTCTAGCATCTCCTGGAAACAAGCTTCTACGGAGTCACTAAAGGGCAACGGAAAATTAAATTTCCCCTTCACTTGGTCACGTAAGCTGAAATAAAATGCAATTTGGTTGAAAACGAGAAATGATGCCGAGTGTAAATTCATTTGTTAGTATAAATTCGCAAGAAATGTTAATTACATTTTGTAACAGGCGTAGTGCATAGTAACTTTGAACTATACACGGCCTACGCTAGAGGAAATCTGTCTCTGACGTGTACGGAATAAGTCCAAACGACTCGGGGTTCATGTCATCTGTGCAATGCACGGCACAAGTAACGGCTTGAAACGCCTGCCTGTACATGATTGCGTATCGCATCGAGGCTGAACATATGTATAGACAACAGTTGAAATGTATTTATAGCCGCCTAATACATCAAACAAATTCTCGGTTGAAAGAAGAAAAATTTGACCGTACAAATCGAACTAGTACACTGACGTACATGACTAATCTTTGATACATTTTACATTAAAAGTGTTTGATGATGACAAGCACGCTAAATTTATTTCCCACTGCACTGCAAATCAAATGATATATAACCTGCATACATTTGTGTTAAAATGTTATCAAATTTGAATATGCTGATTACAATTTTTCATAATTTACATATTAATTATGCTGATGAGATGTTGAATCATCATATGATGGTCCTAGTATGCTTTTTCACCCTTAGACCTATCCATAGACATGTTACTTGCCAGGTTTTATTGCGAAAACAGCATTTTAAGAATATAATATTCTCGCTAATTATGCTAATTAATAAAAACCTTATTTTCACCATGTTCCACCACTTAGATTTTTCTAGACTTTTGATATGTTGTTCAGCACAAAATTCTGAACAAGATGCACTAAAAATTATTTCTGTTGCAATTATGTTTGGGTCAAACCTTATTTTGACTGGACTATAAGCCGGCATTTGCTTAAATGTCATTTTACCAATGGAAAACCAAAATTTATTTTTCTGCAATAATAAAAATGAATACATTAATAATGCTCGTCATTATTACGCATGGCTGGGTTTATGGTATTTATTATAATAGTATCAATGTATTTATATCATAAAGATTTATAATGGTTGTATACGTAATAATTCGATGCAAACCAAATTCCTTGCCATTGCCGTTACCATTATATACAAATTAAGTTATTATAATTTATCAATATTATTTTTGTCTCTCTATCTTAGTCATCCTGCCTTCTGTTTGACTCACACTCATTCTCTACGTCTCCCATCCTCCCGTCTGTCTCTTTTCATTTACCTTTCTGTATGTATGTATGTATGTATGTATGTATGTATGTATGTATGTATGTATGTATGTATGTATTTATTTATTTATGTATGTACGTATGTATGTCCTCTTCTGTCGTTATTTGCCTGTGCGTATCTACGTGTCTCTGCTTCTATATCTCTCGGTACCATCATGTCTGTCTGTCTGTCTGTCTCTTTCTCTCTTTCTCTCTCTCTCTCTCTCCCTCTCTCTCTCTCTCTCTCTCTCTCTCTCTCTCTCTCTCTCTCTCTCTCTCTCTCTCTCTCTCTCTCTCTCTCTCTCTCTCTCTCTCTCTCTCTCTCAGTAGTCCTGCCTGTTCAGTGAACTTCGATTTTTAGAATTAGTAATGTTGCTATACTAATTTACTTAATTTAGATCCCTTAGGCTGCTTTCACAAAAACTTGTTGGGGGGGGGAGATTTTAGGGGGGGGGGGCTTGAAAATATATGGATAGTGTGTGTGCGGGGGGGGGGGGGTACCTGAAAAAATGTTATGGGTTGTAGGGGTATATGTACCTGAAAATAAATTGACATCATGACTTTTCAAACATTGGAAAATAAGCTTTTAAAATGTTGGTCTTCCTTTTCAAACAACAACAACAACAGCAACAACAACAACAACAACAACAACAACAACAACAGCTACAAACAACAGTTGCTCACAAGTTAGTAAAATGAAAAACAAAAACAGTCAAATTTTAATTTTCTTTTAATAAACTGTTAAATTATGTGATGATAAATTGAAATGGGCGAATTGAGTGGTAAAGTTTTTTGTCTGAAAATACCAGTGTCTTTCATGTACACTACTATCTACTGAAATTTGATTCATTTTTGTGTGAAATTACCTTTACACTGTACTGAAAATATTCTTTGTGACATGACTGTGTTTTGGTTCGTGGTTATCACAATGATATGTAACTTTTTCATGTAAATTCTTACTAGTATTAAATGACAGACAAATATGACAGACAACATTTTACATTTGCAGCTCTTGGAAGTTAAAAAAAAGAGTTGGAAAAGGTTCATCTCAGCCTGCCATCAAAATGTAAAAGATGCACCTGCACTAAAACGTACTTGACAAGTATCAAAAACTTCTGTGCAAGGTATTTTTTCATCCTATAGATATGACTATAATTTTCAACATAAACTTTTAATAACACATTCTAAATATTTCCTAAAATTAGCATATTGGCAACGTCTGCTACATGTGAAACAGAAGACAATATCTCACAAGCTGAGTTAACAGAGAAAAAGTAAAATAAGTGTTTTGCACATACTTTTCAACTTTGCATGAATATACTATTACTTGTAAATATAAAGATAAATAAATAAACTTTGACATAACTCTCAATATAAAGTTACCCTAAAGATATATGGCAGGAATTAGGCAGTGAACTGAAACAATATGAGCAAATACTTCAATATAGTCTCAATAAATATTTTCATAAAGTAGTGTTTGCACAAACTGTGGAAAATTTTGGAATGCTTAAAACATATCTCTGTAAAACATATATGAATTTGATGCATATGACTGGGATGCGCTTGTCAGAACGGGTGACATTTCCAAATTGAAAGTGAAAGAACTTGATAAGTACCTTTCCAACTATGAAATTCCAGCTGTGGCAGGAATGCACAAAATAGACAAAGTTGAGGCTGTAAGATGCCACTATTATCAATCTAAAGAAAGTGAGAGTGATTTGTCATCTGATGACAGTGACAGTGAGAATGATGATACAGCTAGTTCCAACTCTGATGAAGCTGAAGGAAAAATTGGGTCTGATGATGATGATGATGACAATGCCATGTTTATATACACAAGATCTTGAAGGAGAGCTACCACTTGGAAATCAAAAATTTAAATAAACACATTCTGAGACTTTGTTTAAAATCCTGCATTCACCTTTGTATTAATCTAACGTCAAAACCAGTCCAATAATCAGGCTCTTACAAGGTAAATGTATTACCAGGTTCATTAAGATATACAATTACTATGATAATAGGGCCATCTTAATTATCATTACCACTAATATATATCACTTGATTCCTATTCTGTTAGATGAAATGTAGCTGGCATTTTTGAGTCATACATTTATTTTCTTTTGACATTATATTGAACTTATTTACATCAAACAAGAACGGGATACATGGCAATGCATTTTATGAAGAGTTTTTTCAGTGTTATTTAGACCAATTTGATTTCTTTTAGTACACATTTAGGAAACTGAACTGGAACAATACAGTATAAAACTCTCTTTAGATAACATGTGCATCACAATATTTGCAAATACAACTAAAATGACATTCAACTGTAACACTACTAGTATAATGTACTAATACAATATTGAACAGAAAACAAAGACTCAGTTGGTCTGCTGATCATTTTACAAGAGTTGTTCAAAGTATAATTCATTTACAAGTATATGTTGTTTTTTGGAAAGGCAATGCACTGGTTAACATAACATTTTGTTTTAACTGGTGTTTGTGTATATATATACACACAATATACAAATTGATTATATATATAATGGACAAAGTTGGTATTAAGTGTATTATGTACAGTGTTGTACTTGGTATGGAATGTTAACGCACAGGAAGAGTATTCCAAAAACAATTTATTCGGGTGGGGGGGTACTTGAAAAAATGTTCGGGGGGGGGGGGTACTTGAAATATTTGGGGCTTTGGCAGGGGGGGGGTACTTGAAAAATTTTGGAATATGGCAGGGGGGATACTTGAAATTAGGGTTTTACAAAAAAATCTCCCGACCCCCCCCCCCCCCCCCATCAAGTTTTTGTGAAAGCAGCCTTATGTCGTCTGGGGACCTAAATTAAATGGCAATCGTACATCATCAAGGCATCTTTTACGATGTTATTACAGGATCATGATGTTAAAATCAATCGCAAATTACGTATCGGCTACACAACAGTTTAGTAGGGCAACAAAAAGTGCACGTTATATCGCCTATAGACTAGTTTCGTTTACGCATTATTTGCAAATGACCCTTTAGTTTCGTTTACGCATTATTTGCAAATGACCCTTTGAATTTGTTCTTATCAAGGCCACGACTAAAAACATCCATACATGCATCACCGCTGATAAATATCGACACTTTGCTCCTAATGAGAACACAGTCAACTCGTACCCGAGCTGACCACTATCGACATGTTTATATGTCATCTAGAAATATTTATTTAAAGTTGCGGGTATATGATACACGTGGGTGGGTTCCGTGGTGAAGCGTTACGTTATTGCGTTGGTGGGGGTGACTTTCGCTGTAATAGAGGAAGTATAATTTATAATACCATGACACCAGCAATACTGTAAACACCGCAAAATGAAATTAAAAGAATTACCGTAAACCTAAACAGAAAACGAGGAAGTGAAATGATTTGTTTACACGAATACCATCAAGTTGTATGGGATAACACGTGGACAGGACTGAACACGGTGTGTCAACACTTGTTTTGTGACTTCATCCTGGATTTCTTTACTGATTTATGAGAGTAACTTTACGTAGGCATACATAGAGTAACGCCTACAGACCTTTCCCTGGTACATAGTGTAGGAGGTATGTTGTTTACATGTAACTTTAACGATTTAAGTAAGCTGGTTTCCTTGACCCTTTTACATCTACTACATAGTAATTTGGTGGGGGTGGGGGAGGGGTAATTGTGTGTTTCCGATAACACGGCCCCAGAAAATACAGTAGGTAGGTAGGTAGGATTTAATTTTTATTTTATTTTATTCTATTGTTTCAGCCCAAAAACAAACAAAATAACGGCCAGAATACCTACTCTGTGATACTTTGATGTAATACATACAAACGTCGCTGGGGAAAGAAAACATACCGGCGTGTAAGAAGGTCAGGAAGACAAAAATGTTTTTATTTTATTTTTTGTATTAAATGGTTAAAACAATGTTTAGGGTCGGAGGCTTAAACTAGGGTCGATCGGGTCATCAAAAAAAACCCACTTTTTTATTTGGGCTAATATTGTGTAAAAATTTTGAGCACAACCATGATGAGCTCAGGTCATTCTGTACATCGTACATGGTGTGTTTGTGATGGTGTTATTATCACAATATATGCACACCTGTGTCGCTAATACAGCACCAAAAATAAAACCAAGCTGTATACATGTGACTCGCAACCCTTTACAGACACAATGGTGATAATCTTTCATTGATACAACAGGAGTTTGAATATTGATTAATAAGTACTGTGTATTATCGTTATCGGTACGATTTTATTTTAGGTGTCAACATGTCATTACGTATTTTAGCACAATATTATTAACTGGTAGAGGCAACCTCTGTACCGTATTGATGAAAATAAACATTATCAATCATTGGGAGTATCGACTAACACTTGTGCGCGAGATAAAAATGTTATAGCATTCGTTGTTTTCGAAATGAGTATGATTGCCACCGTGAGTGAATATTACGAGTTATAGAATTTTACAGTGTAATCATTGCGAAGGGGAAATTACAATTGGCATTTAACAGGTTTTTTTTTCCACGCCACGTTTTTACGTATTTTAGCAGCAACAGGTTAATTACTTCAGCAATGCATCGCATATAAATTCCGTCATGAAACATTACTTTAAACGGCCAATGGCATCCAAGATATTCAAAACCCAATTACGTTTTCCCGTGGCGCTGCAATTATACGACAATTTAATTTAACGTAATACATTATTTTTACACTGCTTATTGCATCTACTTTTTTATATTACACGTCGATAAATCGAATGACAATCATCGTGAGCTTATTAGAATCGCAGCATGGACGACGCTACAGTTATCTTGTACGACGTCACTGCTCGGCTAGGCTTTGCAATTGGTATAGTGTTTGCCTTGGTGCGCGAAGTCACTTCGGACCAGTATGTATAGAAGTCTATTATTAGATCCAGAATATGGAATTTGAGGTCGAAGCTACCCCGGCCCCATCCAATGAAATGTATGACAACTGCGATTTTTTTTAAACGGCATTCACGACTAGACGCACACACAGCTTACATGTTACAGCAAAGTGACTCCATATCTTTGTGTTTAAAGAGATTACAATGCTCACGACGCTATTATTATTAATTTTTTAAATTCTAATTTGGCTATATAAAGTTTATTTTGCAAATTAGATTCTCTTCACTAAACAACCTTTCTTTTATATATGTTCACTTTCTCTGTTTATTATATTTCGCATACTATATTTATATATTATAATAAAATTGCATAATTCAAACGTAATTCGATTATCAGAGTGTAAATGTACTAGCCTTGCTCAAGGACTTGTTCTACAAAACTTTTTATCCGCTATACTACACTCCTTCCTTTATGTGAACTGCCTTTATTACATTTCGTGATACATAATTCAAATATGTATAACGCAATTCTCGGGGCAGAATTTTATTTGATGTTTGGCTCGAGAGTATACATCTCTATCAGGACTTCCATCTGTATACCGGCACTTCCTCTATATTGAAACCCTTATTTTATGTGCACTTTATTTGTTTATTGCATGTATTTCGTAGTACATTATTTACATGCCATGTAATTCTCAAGATGGGATAGCAATTTGAATTCTGGTCTAACACAAGGATATGTATCTTCCGCCTCCGATACATTCGTTTCTTTTATATGCACTTTATCTGTTATTTTTCCCAATAAATAATTCTTATGTCAAGACTTTAATTCTGGTTTCATTTAAATATTTATATTATTTCCTGTCAGGACTTCCCCCGCTATACTCCCCGTCTTTTAATTACTTGCACTTTAGTTGTTTTGTATTTCCTAATACATAATTCAAATATGATACTACTCTCAGAGCGCAATTTTAATTCTGGTTTAGCCCGAGGATTTATTTTACAACTTCATCCGCTATACCCGCCCTTTTTTATGTGCACTTACTTTGTTTACATGGTTTGTAATATATAATTTAAATGTAGTACAATTCTCAAGGTGGGATCATAATTCTTGTCTGGCTTGACTATTCATATATTATTGCAATGACGATCCCCCTTCTACTCCCCTTCTTTTATGTGCACTTTCTGTGTTCAGTATATTTTGCAATAAAAAAATGTAATTCGCAGGCAGAATGTTAATCCTAATTGTGCATCAATTTATTTTTATTTTATCATCACGACATCCTTCGCAATATTCCCTTTCTATGTGCGCTGCCATTGTTACACATGTACATAGATAATTCAAAAGGCATACATTCCTTCTTTATGTACACATTCTTTTGCTTATTATTATTCTTTTATTTGCACTTTCTTTTTTAAAGACGATTATTTTTTTTAAGTCCAGTTTATAGACCAAGCCACTATGCCACATGTTATAAACACTTTGGACTTCTTGTCTAGAGTGTCCACAGCATATGTCTTTTTCTCCTTATTATAAACAACATGTACAACAGATAGAGTACTTCAGAATTACCCTCTATAATACAATTTCCTTTGCAGCGGCTATTATTTTTTGTTGTGGTGTTGTAGCTGTGTTTGTTTGTTTGTTTGTTTGTTTGTTTGTTTGTTTGTTTGTTTGTTTGTTTGTATGTCTGTTATTTTTGCTCTTGCTGTTGTTGTCGTTACTGTTGTTGTTGTTGTTGTTGTTGTTGCTGTTGTTTTTGATGTTGTTGATGGTGATGGCGATGATGACGATGACGATAATGATGTTGTTGTTGTTGTTGTTGTTGTTGATCATGATGATGGTGGTGGTGGTGGTGGTGGTGGTGGTGGTGGTGCTGCTGCTGCTGCTGCTGCTGCTGCTGCTGCTACTGCTGCTGCTGCTGCGGCAGCTGTTGTTGAAGCATTTGGACGGTGTTATTTTGTTAACGTTTTGCTTTTGGTGCTGCAGATTCAGATTATTGTTGCTGTTGTTGTTGTTGTTGTTGTTGTTGTTGTTGTTGTCGTCGTCGTCGTTGTCTTCGTCCCTATTGCTGTTTTTGGTTTGATTGTTTCGTCTCCATCAGTATCTGGTCATATTGCTACTCTTACTGTATACATGTATATATATATCATGACCATTCATGCCATGAAGTATGATTTCATAATACTACATTAAATTTTCAACCACCATTTTCCAATGAATGACCTTCAAGTTGCGCATAAAAGGAGAGAATTCGAAAATATGTGGGTAGTAGAGCAATTATGGCCTTGAAGATTAGTGAACACTTCACTAGATACAGTAGGGTTGTTACTAACAATAACCATCCGTAGCTCTTAAAAAGTCAACGAGTATATATATCATGACGAGATCTAGATATGCACGTAAACAATCCATGTATCTTTATGATGCTATAGTTATGATAATTATCCCGTATGACATTGAATTAGGTTATTAATAGTACAACATATAAAAGAATACATGCTGGTAGGATAAATTGTTAAGCTTTGCGTGGCCTTGTTGTCAATGCCAAGGCAAAGTTCAATGTTTCTTGTATTTCGAGATACAGAATATTCATGACCTGATCGAATTCGTTGTAACTTGAATTTTTCAGACCGCATATAGTTCGATAACAGGTTGATAACTCTATATGCTTTGACATAAAGCAAGACCCCCCCCCCCCTTAAATCAAAAATTCTTTTAGATTTAAAAAAAACCCGCCCCCTTCAATTGTCCAGCATGGTATCATTTGAGAAAAATGTATTTCAAACGCACGCAACAGAGCCCTATCACTTTATCACTTTATTCATTTGATGGACACAAGATGACCTACTTCTTAAGAATTTATTTTTATTTCGTACCTTTGAATCAAAATGAAATTGTACTGTTTCAGAATTTTATTAAATGAAAATAACTGTGTGTATATTGCATAGTTTACAATGGTTTTACTCGCCATATCACTTTGCAGACCCTCGAGAATAGTTTGGGCCAGTGGAAGAAATATGACCATATTATGCAGTAAATAAAGTTACTTCTGTTATTATTATTATCACCATATTAAGAATGGGAGATTCTTCTCTCAGAATAGATACACGACATTATAGCATGCATGAGCCAAGTTGAACAAAAAAAATGTGGAATACTATACTCTGGTTGTTCTATGTATACATGTTCGGACACGACAACGCGCGTCTATGTCACGACATGACGAGTCTGATGTGTTCGAAATATAAGCCAAAGTGTTCAAAATTGCCATTGCTTTCCCCGATGTTCCTTTGATATTACTGGCGCTGGTATAATTATGTTATACTCCAGTAATTTTCTTCATTCAGCTGGAAAATACTCGTAAGGGTTGTCACTACGAGTTGCTAGACGAGTAGTGACAAAAGCCCCTTAGGTCAATCGTATTTTCCTTGGCTGATGAACGAAGAAAAATATAGAGGAAAAACATCTAAATATACCACGAGAGATACAACTGTCATGTCTTCAATTTTAAAGCTAGTTTTCTGTGCAAATGTGCATTACTATTTTTACACTTGAATTTTGTTATCAAGGCTTCGATCAATGGGAACTGGATAATAGAACAGATGTTAACAGCGCGAGTGAAATAATATGAATATTATTGTTATCATGATGATTGTAATCGACAAGAGAGGTAATATAATTTCCTTGAATGAGGCTATAAACATGTCTATTTCCCCCTATTGCCTTATTATTAGCCGCGATCAAGGTCATGCAACTGGCAATACTATGAAGCATGAAATGGACTTTGATAACATACAAGATGTGACCTTACCTTTCACCCGTGTCGATGTCAAGGCCAATGTGACTGAAATTGAAATAAAACATACATTAGGAATGTCTTCCATGCTGTTTTATTACACTCTGACTGTCATCCGTTGCAGCGCGATTTCCGAAAGTGCGGTCACAAACAGAAATTGACTCCTAGTCCTAGTGTATGTCATGGGGTTGTATAGCCAATCCTTTGAATATAACATTTCCGGCAATCTACATGTTAAGAAATTCAATTTCGAGTTGAAATTAACAATTGCAATGTATCCAAGTTGCCAAAGCTGTTGTTTAGACATGCATGCAGGCAATATGACTGAGTACATCGGTTACCATGACTACCGCCTATAAATCATTCTTTTATGCAAGTTTAAGGTCACATCGTGTAATTTTATTCTCCATAGATATTCTCCCTACATGACCCTAATATAAACAATTGAATTAATGTCTACTATTTTTCTAGTTCTGTTATAACAAAAATAACATTTTGAATAACGACATTATACAAAATCGTCGCAAAAAAATGACAAGAACACGAACGGGTTTAAGTCTGTTTTCGATAGCACTTTCGTCGAGACAGTCTACTGGGAAAGCACAACATCACGTTTCCAAGGAAACGAAGGCATCAGTCCGTTTCTTCTTCCTCGACGAATGTCTATACCTTGCGACCATATTATTATCATCACACCTGACATTCACTTATTCAAATAGCGTAATTGGCGATGTATTAAGTAAGAATGGTAAAAATGTTAAATGCAATCTACGCGATCAAATAACGAAAACACGCTTTATGAAATTTTGCTTTCTCTAAAAATAGAATATTAACAATAAAATGTGTCTTTCTTTCCAAACAACGATATTCACAAGATTTTGAGTTGATATATTGTGTGTTCTATTTTCATATTCATACTTTGGAGATGTACAGTGTCTTAAACGATATTAAGTCCAAAGCTTGGCTATATTTTATATAACGGGATTGATGGAAATGCTTACATGTTTCCCTCGTTGTAAGAATGGCAATAAACCGTGTAATAAAACAAGTATTTTCCGTTTCCAAACACATGGAAAGGTTTGTGCTATATACAAAAAACATCACATCGGGTTTTAAGTGTCACATAGTTAGCGAGACCTTACGACTCGAAGAGGGAATGGTTTACTAATAATGACGTCATACATGCGAACAAGGAACAAAATAAATGAGAGCGAGTGGAAATTAGGCTGTATTTCAAATCTCGCCTGGAGGTAACGAGTGGCTGCTAGCTAGCTATATTATATAGCTGTCGAGTTGTACGGCAGTCTCATCTTGTCATCACATAAAACGCATCTATAAGACGGTGCAAATTTGCATGGCACATTTGAAATGACGTACATTGATGATACAGCTCGGAGACAATGAATATATACTCACGCAGTAATAGCAGACAGGTCATTCTCAGTCAACTCCGTTTAAAATAAAAAAATCCACGCTGCAAAGAAAATATACACCAGCTAAATTCCACAAACTCGAAATGTGTCGCTCGGGATATAATCTAGCGAAAAAAATATCAATGAACGAATTAGTAAGTAATTATATTAGTCTGTGGAGATATTTCCAATAACGACATTGTTTGTTAATAAATACTAAGTTCTCACACACAAAATTAAGGTCGGGAGCATGCTAGTTTCGAATTTCATCAGTTTAACAGACAAGAACACGCTGTTGAATATATCGTCAACCCACATATTTTTAGTTGCTTTTAACTCGTTCAGATATTACAATATTGTTTCATCGCATCTCACTGTACACAAAACGAATGATATTTCCATGTGATGGCGACCTATATTTCGAACTCTACTATTTTTTTGTACTATTAATTATTTTGATTGAAATAACTGGCTGTCATTAAAAACACACGAGTGTGAATACGTAGCACAGTAGTTTGTCACGAACGGCTGTAGCAGGTTTCAAGTGACTCCATTTGTCATTGGGTGTCAGTGAAATGAACGCTACATGTATGTGTCAACTGGTTGAAATTGAGTTGAATATGCACGCACTCTCTCGTTATCTCGCAGCTTACCTTTCGTTATAAGAACACTCGTCAGGACCTTGTCTTGTTCTCCGACGATCCACTGCTTTTGGTTCTGTTGGGCTTACGTGGTTTGTATTTCCCCCTAATGATAGATTCACCGCAGTGCTCGTTCCAATTCGCTGATACAAGAGCCCTTGCAGCTTGCTGTAACGTTTCGTTGGCACAGCTGAATTTCACAACAAAAGCTACCTGCCAGTAGTATTGTAGTCTCCGTACTATTGTTTCGTATTTCCTTACCAGGTCAATCGTAACCGTACATGCGCACCTCTGGCATGGTGTACTATATGTGATGGCTGTTTTAGCAAGGATGTAATGGGCCTGATGTACACGGTGACGCCAACACCATTACTGCGCCCTCGCTCAGTGTTAGACGTATTAAGGGCACTCAGGCGCGTCACAAACCATATGCTAAATGCGAATAAAACACATGCAGTCTAATAATTGATGATATTTCTATTCAGTAGGGTACTATATGGGAACTGTTTCGTACGTACATGTATTCACCTCACCCACTCGACAATTCAAAGATAGAAGCAATAATTTATAACTACAAATCCAGCTATGAGAACGCTATTTTTCTTCGTCTACTTAAAAACGACACACCTGGCTACCATAAATTTGAGTGCCCCGACCCGAGCTGGCTAGCTACCCACTCATCAAAATCATTATACTTTCATGAACAATCATTCATTGTCATAGAGACTTGCGTTCTATAAAAATCATCTAACTGACCGAAATGCAATTAAAAATCAACATAGCGTAACATAAATAATAGTAACAAAATAATTCTTGAGAACATTGTCATTGTTCATATCAAGTATACAACACCACAAAATAAACTTCAAAACAACATTGTTACAGACAAGAATTAACATTAATATTTGATGAAATTCTTGAAATTTAACGTAACATGTCGCGCCTAGGAAATTCAAAACAAAAACAAAAACTGACATCTTAGCTGTCACTACGTTCCAAACAACTCAAACCAATTCTCCATTAAAGAAAGTAGATCAGGTGAGGGGTCACCGCACAATTAACTCTATGGGAAAATGAAGGTTTGTTGATTTCCTTGAAACATGTACAATTAACCCTTGGGTGTCTTTAATTATGAAAGACAGGAACAAACTCCTCATGTGGCAAAAATTCGGAGAGATATTATTAAGAATTTTGATTTTCGAGTCAGAGAAATAAGTCCCAAGTGCGCATGCTACCTTTTTCGGAAGGAAGGAAGGAAGGAAAGGTGAGCGAGATGATTCTAATCTCAATGAACATTACTTGTTTTGTCTTACGTAAATAGATGTTTGACAATATTTTTTGTAATTATTTTAGTTAGAACACTCATTTGACACTTTGATTTATAGCTGTCAGGGTTAAACACGTAAAAGACGACAATTTATCCAATAAACAAATTACGTAGTAAATCATTTTTACTTTCATGTTGTCAGATTGTCAGTCGAGTATTTATTTATTAAGGTTTTTTTTCAAACACAGAACTAAAATGGTGAAGCCAAACGAGCATACATTGGTCTAACTATGTGTGAAAATATAAGTGACTGTGGTATTATTATTATTATTATTATTATTATTATTATTATTATTATTATTATTATATATATATATATATATATATATATATATATATATATATATATATATATATATATATATATATATATATATATATATATATATATATATATACACTGTATAGTCATAAATGCTCAATGGACTAGTGTTACCGTAGCAAACTTACATTTAAAAATGTAGTACTTTTAAGAGCTACGCTGTGCCGTAGTAATCCGTGCTAATGTTAGACATGTGATAAATTACCAGAACTTGAACATGTAGTAATCTCACCGTAAATGCAATTCTTACTTTATGGCCATTTTGATGTGATAATAGTTAATAACCCATGACCAGGTAAACAACATCATACGTCATTCAATTTTCAACACAATTCAGATGATTTTCCAAACTCAGGATCTGCAATGCCCTTATGATGACCCTTCGCCCATGAAACAGAAACAAATGAAAGTATGTAATGACAACGGAAAATCACATGTGTTGTATGTCATGTTAATCATCGATTCCCGCCACCTGTCATTTGACATTCTGTCGCCAGCTAGGTTCTATTCTTGGGGTATTTTTACAGGGAGTATTTTGAAATATTGATGTCTGGCGATGCTTAAGTAAACGGACTAGTAATTTGATTAAAAGCTTTCTAGTTATAAACTGTTTACAGAGCTAATTAAAAAGACAAGTCCACACATGGGACCATAGAAGTATCAGCGAGAAGAAAACAAATGTTACGTAGTTATGAACCGTAGTTATGTTACGTAGTTATGTATACATCTAAAGATTGGCAGTAACAACGATGTGACCTTTTATCAATTCAAGGGAAGTCAATGTCGGATAGGGTACGCTTGAAATATTTGAAGGAATCCCTGACGTTTGAAATAAGGATTCCTGCTAACGCGACCGCAAGATGAGACTTGTCAATTTGGTAAGTTGCTTCTTGAAAGAGATTCATTGAGATAGGGAATATATAGTGTAATTTTTGGGAGTAAAACAATTATAATACATTATTCATTGAATACCAAGACAAAAAGTTTCATTTTTTAACCCGCTCTAAAATACTCTAAATAATGCAACAAGTTATTTTTTTAAATACACAAGTATGTGGACATCTGCATGCTCTGCATGCAATGTTAACTCAGATGTTCTCGGCTGGGATTACAATAAACTCAAAGATAGAGAGATACTCTCCGATACTGAATAGTTTCTTACGTAAATGGAAACACTGCTTTGAATGCATCATAGAACTCAACTTAGAGCACGCTAGAAATTCGCTGCAACACACTGTCCATGTATAGGCCTACGTGATATAGATTGAAGTTATTAGCGTAATGTTTGTGTCTCTTTTGTTTCTCCATCAGGAGGTACATCTTGTAATGTTCATTATGATGAGCCTACGCCGAGGTTTTACTCAGAGCAGCTCTACCATTGTCCCGAAAACATTGTCGACCACCCAGGAAACAAGCATGGCAGTCGACGTCACTTCCCTTCAAATTACAACTACAACAAAAACAGGAGTAACAACAACAACAACAACAATACCAACAGAGATTCAGTCAAGTACACCAGGATCTAAAGTAACTCCAGAAATGTCTGTCACTCCAACTGCAGCCCCATCACTCGGTACAAATACTGACACCACACAGGCAGTCACGTACACCACACATTCAATTACGGACACTACACAGCCAGTTACGGACACTACAAAACCAACTATAGACACTACAACGGCTATTACAAACACCAAACCGGTAACTATGAACACAACACAGGCTGTTACGGACACCACACAGGCTGTTACCAATACAACACAGACAATTACGGACACAAGCCAGTTGGCTACAAACACCACACAGTCAGTTACCAACACAACACATGTACAGACAGCTGCGGACACCACTCTACAATCTACACCGCCAACAACTCCTTGGTACACTACACTGATAGCAACTTCAAAATTACAAACAACTACTGCTGCCATGACAACAGGATTCGTCAATCCAAGTAACTGGTCTCAATACTGTGAGTATCAAAGAACTCCTAACTTTTATATAACCATCCCTGTTTAATGACATTCATTCCATGTGTTTTGTTCATATACTTGAATGTCTGATGAAGCGTTTTTGTTTTAATATCTGTGTATGGAAACTTGTCACGTTCGATCACTAATGAGTTGTGTGCGTGGGATCATTTCAGCTGATGATTTCCTATGTTCGGTCTTCTGACCGGAAGCAAGGTCGAATCATTTAGTTTATCCATGCCACTGTTTTTTTCCATCAAACACGAATTTCGAGGTCAGTAGACTCATACATACATACATACATACATACATACATACATACATACATACATACATACATACATACATACATACATACATACATACATACACATATAGCCACACACACACGTGTGCTCACACAAACACAAACGAATAGGTTTTATTTTTTTATCTAGCTGTCACATGTACCATTTGCGATTGAGAATATTACATAATTCAATTCTGATTTAGCGGCAAATACAAATGAAATTACCAACTGTGTGAACTCTGTATGGCAACGTTTTGAAATTTGAAGAACGTTGTTTTTCGGGGGAAGCTGGTCCTTAATAGGGCACACTCCACCTTCACTTCATCCGCCTGTCTGATCGTGCATGAGTACTCAGTTCATATCCATATACATCACCTTTCCAACTGCAACGAGGCGGAGGAAACTAGTTTCTGTCTCATAATCGTTTGAAGAATTAAGGAGCGGAAATGTAATTTAGAATTTTATGGTGGAGTGCGAAAACTATGATTCAACCCATAAAACTTCCGCGCAAAACGTCGAGATAACTTAGACTGATTGCACGCCAACTGAATTTCAAGTTGATCGGCTACACTTTTGAAAACGTAAAATATTGAACAGGAAGGCGTAATCACTTCGTGTCCTGGATATTAATTATGAATATGTTCGCCATATAGATTGAATCTAAGTAAACTGCAATCTTTGATCATGGTGATACATCTATTTTAGTCAACATTCGATGTATTATAAATGTATATGTATGTATGTATGTATGTATGTATGTATGTATGTATGTATGTATGTATGTATGTATGTATGTGTGTGTGTGTGTGTGTGTGTATGTATGTATGTATGTATGTATGTATGTATGTATGTACGCACGCACGCACGCACGCACGCACGCACGCACGCACGCACGCACGCACGCATGTATGTATGTATGTATGCATGCATGCATGCATGCATGCATGCATGCATGCATGTATGTATGTATGTATGTATGTATGTATGTATGTAGGCATGCATGTATGTATGTATGTATGTATGTATGTATGTATGTATGTATGTATGTATGTATGTATGTATGCATGTATGTATGTATGTATGTATGTATGTATGTATGTAGGCATGCATGTATGTATGTATGTATGTATGTATGTATGTATGTATGTATGTATGTATGTATGTATGTATGTATGTATGTATGCATGTATGTATGTATGTATGTATGTATGTATGTAGGCATGCATGTATGTATGTATGTATGTATGTATGTATGTATGTATGTATGTATGTATGTATGTAGGCATGCATGTATGTATGTATGTATGTATGTATGTATGTATGTATGTATGTATGTATGTATGTATGTATGTATGTATGTATGTATGTAGACATGCATGTATGTATGTATGTATGTATGTATGTATGTATGTATGTATGTATGTATGTATGTATGTATGTATGTATGTATGTATGTATGTATGTATGTATGTATGTATGTATGTATGTATGTAGGCATGCATGTATGTATGTATGTATGTATGTATGTATGTATGTATGTATGTATGTATGTATGTATGTATGTATGTATGTATGTATGTATGCGTGTATGTATGTATGTATGTATGTATGTATGTATGTATCAAGTTAAGTCACTACATAGAGTATAGTTATAATTATGTCAGTGTACATGTACAATCAATCTAAATGAAATGTACAAGAACTGATGATGATTTGTGTAAGCTATTTAAAGTTAATATATAGAATGATGATATACTAAATTATAACAAAAACGATAATAAACTACGCTGTCCATAAGTCTTTATAACTTGTAGCGTAAAACACAATGGTGAAATGCACAGCTGATAACTCTATTGCATGTCGAGAATATAGCATAGCGTCAATACAATGTGAAATATATCAATTCATTGTGGATGATTTAGGAGCAATTTTAGTCAAATTGAATGTACTCTGTGTAATGATGGATGACAATCTAGCTAGCTTCATCGTCAGCATACGAGATACACGAGAACAGGTGCCGGACGGTATTTGGCGAGAAGATAGGTTATTGACTGCTGTGTCTCCTTGGTCGCGGGTGTTGAGGTTACATACAACACATAACTTAATCGATTGGCAGCGACATAATATATTTATCTAGCGATCCTGTGCGATCAATATAAGGCACTTAAATGCCACTGAACGACTAGAGGTTTTCGTTGAAAACAGACAAAATAAACAACGCCGGCTTCACTTTGGAATGCTAACGAGAATTTGTTTGTTTTGTTTTATTGTCGAAGAGTCTCTCAGAAAAGATATGAGATACGTAATAAACAGCGTCATCGACGCGAGTCGGTCTATTTTCTTGTCGTTGAGGGCATAGTATCCACCACACCGCCATGTACGTGGCCCTGTGCAGTAACATGTTCATATTTGCATATTGGAGTTGTGATCGATATTTACTAACAATAGATATCAAAGCTAACGGTACTTGTCAATAAAGACATTTGACGTAACAATTCCTAATCCTAGCTACCTTTGTGAAACTTTAAAGAAAGTTTCGACGACAGCTATATGCAAACGAACTATTTGATCACATCCGACGCAATTAATTATTAATTATCAGGGAAAAGATCGACAATTTGCGATCTTTTGTCGTGGTATATATGTCCGTGAACTAATCGCGTTTTGCATCGCAATTTGTCGTTATTTCTGTGGAACTTTGCATGCAGTTGATTAGTCAGACATCAAGAAATCAAAGTTTCTGTTGTAACCAACTCCATAAGATGTGAAATGTTGCGATAAGTAAGTCACCTTATCTTTTGGGATACGTAATTCAAGATGGCGACGGTATGAGAAAACAATGTATCAAAATGAGAAGAAGACGACTTTCACTCTGCTCCTGGTAAGTGTTTTTGTTTACTTCTTAACATAGTAATTTTCGAAAACAAAAAGCTTCACGAGAGTACACGAGATAATTTGGACTGCCATTTCTTTTCCCATTCTGAATCAGAACTATAATAACGAATAGTCAGGAACATTGAAAACTAAGTGAACGTTTTGATGTGTAGTACTATCCGTCTAGACAGCAGAAAGTTTTGTGACATCGCATCTAAAAATGGAGTGTCGTCAACTTCAACTTGAACTTCTACAAATATGGCTGTGTTTTTTATTAATTTTTACAGAAACTCACCTTTCTGATATGTCTGGGCTGCGTAGCAGTCACGGAAGGTAAGTAGAACATTCTCACATTAGATTTGTCCTAACATTTCAAAAATTTGATATCATGATATGAATGAGCTGGATTATAATTACTCGATGGAATTCAGTGTAGGTTAACATTTCAATAAATCAAGTGATATTTCTAACGTAATATGTGTCAGTCTTCAATACAGATCTTGATATATTATGTTATAGTGTTTTAACTATGCATTGGCGTGTAAATCAATATAGAGTTAATGTACACCAGGGGAGTAGTTGAAATCAAACCCAGCTATCTGATCAAATTTCGCTCTCATAATACTTTTGCCATATTATTTACTACAACACTGTGCTCACCTTCAGGTGTGCGCCATTTTGTAGGCAGACTGGCTGCATAATTGACACGCTACTTGGCAGCCATGTTGGATTGGAACTAGGTCATAGAGTTTTCGATATCTCTCTTGACAGGTTGACCCTGTCTTTTTTGGGCGAGATTTTCGTGTCAGCAACGTTTTTCGAAGTTTATATTATTTTGAGATTTACGATAATTTGTTCTTGTTCCTTTTCTAATTTCTGGTTGGTTTAAATTGATTTCGACACTGTCTTACTGGCTTGATATATCCTTCGACCTAAAAAAAACGTTCAATCATATACTAAGCCACAAATGAAATGTTCAACTGACACCCAAGAACTCTTCACCCAACTAATATATACGTCAAACGATATTAAAATTTTATACCATTACATTCATAAGCGCCTTCCACAAAGCACTTCATGATCATAGCACCGCATAAGTATTACCCTTGGCACAGACCTATACCGGCACAATATAACTTCCTCAACTCTCTGGAAAGCGTACTATGTGAGTATCTGTGAAGTCGAGTGACTTCAGGCCGACTGCTGACATAAAATATTTCATGTTAGCGACTTCCGAAGTCAAACGTATGAGTGTCATATTCTGAGATACGATTTAAACATCTTTAAACTTTTTTTCAGGTGTAAATAACACCAATGTCAGCGACCCTACAACAGCTGCCCCTGCCGTGGTTACTCAGGTATACCTGGGTACCACTGAGGTACCTACCACTATAGATGAGCTTATGCAAATTAAATCACCCACGTTCAATTCCACTTTAATTGAAGTATTGAACTATTTCAGTTCTGTTCCTCTCCAGGTACGTGCGTGAATCAACACTCTTATAACTAACAACCGCATTCCAAATGAGCGATAACATTGGGTCGAGGGGAGGGGGAGGGGGGACGCAAAGAAAATATCCCTCAGTTGATTGAGAGAATGTGAATTGACGTTATCGTAAAAGGGGCTAGTGTTTTTACGACAATGACAAATAGTTTTACTTTACTCTATACTACACAGTTCTCGTAACTCACAAAGAACGGCAATGTAATAATTTTTCACACACTATTCGACGTATTAGCAATATTGTCACGTATGTAATTGTTTCTGGTACGGTAAAACTAATATGCCTTTATCGTGATAAATGAATGTTAGCTATGTTTGATTAGTTTATTTCATCAGCATTATTTAACTGTCGTTCTTCATTGTCGAATACATACTGTAATAATTCGTTGTTTCTGACACAAGTACTCCATTTTGCTCCAATTATTTAAACAAGTAAAGAGATATCTCTTCTAATTTACCGATATTATAGAGTTACAGAAATGGTGTTGAAAGGGCAAATCTTGTTCTCACTGGAGCGTTTCATCCTTTTAATTGCAGAAAATTTACGATATCTATTACAATGATCTATTTATGGTGGACGCAACGACTCGACCAGAAATCGGAGATGCAGACGAAACTACTACTATACTATCCCTTATTCTTGATGTAACGGAGAATTCAGGTGTTACTTTAGCATCGCATGAGATCATTGTCACCTCTGTTTATCTCTCCGAGCTTGCGCAATACGTGTTCGATAACATCGAACTCCAAGACTTCAAAGATTATGGCGACCTCAGCGGCCTGACAAGGGTGAGAGTTTTAAAGTTTCTTCTCCGTTGTACTGTATTTTTTCAAAAACGTTATCTTTTTTAGGGTGAAACTTTTGAAGTTTATTAATGGTTGTTGTGGGAATTTTAAATCCCAACATCATTATCAATTCGTATCCTCAGACATCAATGGCTCTTTTTCTTGAAACTTGGTTCTTTACAAAAGAATGTTTAAAGAAAAGCAGATCTGGAACATAATTTTATGCAAAAGTATTGGTAATATGTTTTTTTCCGAATAACTTCAAAATATAATAATTGACTAACGGCAAACTCTTTCATAATCTACCAATGACGTTATTCTGTAGCACAATATTTTAGTCGTTTGTTTGTGCTATACATATAGTTCACTTTTTTCAAGTTGATACATAACTGTGTTTTTTTTAAATTCATTTTCCAGAATTTTGTGAGAATAGCAGGAAGTTTGGTCAAAGAGGAGTACGAAATACATTGGCTAAATATCAGAAAGGTCAGTGGGGTCACGGTATTTTTTTATTCAGTATAATTCATAAACATATATTATTCTCCAAATGACTAAAGCACGCAGACGTCATAGTTCATTAAAAAAAATAGTAAAAGCACTTGGATATAGGTGCTCTGTGAGTTATTACCCAGTGGACGGCCCCAACCAACGGTATATACTGCAACATCGGTTGAAATTATACAATTTGATCATTCAGCTGTACATCATGATGACTCACAGCGCATAACGGGGATGAAGTACAGTTGACAGATAGACTTTGTGATACCTTAAAGTGGTATTGTAATAAATTATATACTAATACCCTAAAGTGGTATTGTAATAAACTATATACTAATACCCTAAAGTGGTATTGTAATAAATTCAATATCGAATCTAACTTGTTTTTTCCTATCCAAATTGTAGGTATTATTTGGGGTTTCAAACATCATTTCAACAATGGAAACGTTTTCTATCGGAGTATCCAACTTACTATCTGATGGCCAAGACATATCAACCACTGGTTCAACAATAAGTAAGTTTGGGCTATAATATCTTAAACTTGTCTCTGTCTCCCTAAACCTCTCCCCCTTCTCCCCTGATCACCCTCACTCCCTATGTCTGTCCATTTATATATGGTTGTCCCATCTGTCGATCACTGTCTCTCTTTCTCATTCTCTGCCTCTGTCTGTTTCTGAATATCTGTTTTTCTGACTCTGTTCCTCCTGTCTGTCTGTCTGTCTGTCTGTCTGTCTGTCTGTCTGTCTGTCTGTCTGTCTGTCTATCTGTCTGTCTGTCTCTCCCTCTCTCTCTCTCTCTCTCCCTCTCTCTCTCTCTCTTTCTCTCTCTCTCTCTCTCTCAAATTAAGTACAGTCGTAACTAAATTCCAAATGACAATTATTTACCTACAGACTTATCCTTCTACGTATTGTTCAAGAGTAAAGCGAATTCATAACTTTCACAAATACATTATTATTTTGTAGAATACAGCATGGTCAAGATGGAATGGTCAGATATCAAAAACGACGGTTGGAATTTTGAGGGATTTAATGGTCAACAGATTGAGGTTACAGCTGAACATTTAGAAAATATGACACTTGATGGTAAGACGATTGGTTCAATAACTGGTCTACATTTTTTACTGTTGATGACTTTGTAGGCATTTAATATATTCGTCAGTCGACGTGACAGTGACGGTTTCTTTATCATAAATTGTGACGGTTGGTTTTTGTTTGTTTATTTGTTTGTTCATTCAGGAATTCATACTTTCAGTTCAGTTTCATCGGATTAACCCGAATATTGTGGCTATGAAACTTTCTCGCTTTGAATGTCCTTAGATTTGGACATTTACATACATTTGCATGTATTTGCATATATTTACATACAAATTGATTGTCAGCGCGTACATGTACAGTTCCAGTTTTGGAATGTCCCATGGCTATCATATCCTACTTTTAAATATAGTGTACTGTACCTTTTCACTTTTTTGTCTTGAAACACAGCAATCTTTCTGGTCGGTAACAAGTATTACGTTTGATTATCACTAAATTTAGTATGTTTATTCCAGATTCAAGTGGTATTGTCATGGTTGGCATGCATGTAACTGGACTAACTGATTATATGGGAAAGAATAAAACCAAGCACGCCACAGTACCAAACATAAGGCATTCTAGGTATGTTAACTAGGGTTTACTAACAAATCGAAGCGTACACTTCATGCGAATCTACACAATTACTTTGTATGTATGTATGTATGTATGATGTATGTATGTATGTATGTATGTATGTATGTATGTATGTATGTATGTATGTATGTATGTATGTATGTGTGTGTGGGTGGGTGTGTGTGTGTGGGTGGGTGCGTGCGTGCGTGCGTGCGTGCGGATGGATGGATGGATGGATGGATGTGTGTGTGTGTGTGTGCGTGCGTGCGTGCGTATGTATGTAGTCAGCAGTTTCATTAATTAACCTTTAGTTTTGGATTTGTCATTGAGACTCTAGAATTTAGGGTCACAACAATGTTTACCTTATTTGATATATTGTACGTTGCTGTTATCGATTATTTTCTCCATTAACGCATAAACAAATCTTCTTCACTGTCTATAATTTACGTAAAAAATTAATCTTTAGTTTCAGTAAACCCAAAATGTTGGCCAATGAAACAATGTCTCTGATGATGATAAAGTACCCGGATATGAGTCCAACGAGTATACCGATCACGTACCGTATGGATCACGTTAGACCGGTACGTAGATGTAGTATTGCACCGAAAGTAGTATCAGAACAAAATCACTGCTTATTACACGCCACACGTGGTGCATTTTTGTTTCCTGTACCTTTAGACACCCATAAAGCATTCTTTATTCATACTATCATTACATTTCCTAACTTCTGTATCTTAAGATGTAGGATTAGAAGGGGAAAGAAATGGAGAGAAGAATTAACAAGAAATATAGAGATTAAAGAGAACGGTGGACAAAGGCGGAGACAGTCTGCAGATAGACGGGCAGACAGACAGACAGACAGACAGACAGACAGACAGACAGACAGCCAGACAGACAGACCACCGACACATCGACATAAGGACCATTTAATTGTTCATGTTCATCACCCTAAATGTGACTGTGTACTTAATATTACAAGTGTACAGTTTCATTTTCAGTTATAAAAACGTTTCAATTTTTTGGTTACAGTTACTTTCCTACGAAGACGCCACCTGCGTTTTCTGGAATTTTACTAGAGGGTAAGTTTTCATTCACATAAATAATATTCAAGTGGTATAATTTGATATTCATGTTTAGAGTTCATGAAACAAAAACCTTCTCGACACATGGCGATTAACGGTATGAATCAAATATATCTTTCAAATCAAATTGGACACATTTCTCGTTAAATAGTATATGAATTGAGTATGTCTTTGAAATCAATATGGACACATTGCCTTTAATGGTAAGAATTGAGTATCTTTCGCATATATTCCCCTTCAGGCAGTGTTCATGTTTTCCATGTCTCCTTTTCTTTCAGGGAAAACGTCGGTGGTTCGTGGGACAACCGAGGTTGCAATGTGGTCAAGAAAGCGTCAACTTACACAGAGTGTATGTGTAATCATACTACGGATTTTTCACTAATGTTAATTGACGAAGAGGTGTTGGTAAGTATACTGGATAGTTGGTGTTTCTTTTACACTGATTCTAGAATGATCAACTTTCGATATAATTTTGACCCCAGAATTGTTTTTATTGATTTTAACTGAGAATAGTTTGGAGTTGTGTTGAACAGTATAACAGCAATATTAATTTAAACAGATTACTTCCGCGGTCCATGCTATGTTAAAGCGTGTCTCACTTTAACTACTTTAACTTTTACATAAGAGTTTCAACAGGTAGTTCACCTTGGTTGTGTTGAGTAGATTCTCGTTGGGATACATATGCTTTAAAAATCCTGCGATTTATTTTCCGACTACTGTATTTAATAGTTGTAGAATTGATATTACCGCCACCCACTTCTTATATACAACCTTGCATTTCTTCTTTTTAACAGCCGGCTGATCCCAACACTTTTGTAGCATGGGTCATCATTTGGTCCTGTGGTATATTCTCCATTGTGCCATACATTATATTATTGTGTGTATTTGTTTATCTAAGGTAAGCGATTACTTTTGAACTTTGTGTTTTGTTATTTTTTGTTCACTAACAACAAAGTCTTTGAGGGTGATGTTAAACACTTGAAATCCTATGTTAAAATAAACTTTGAAAAAGAAATAGTATAAAATATCATGTCATATGGGTATCTACGTGTATGTATAATTAACTAGACACTGTACAGGCCAATTAGAGGACTATTTTATCTATACATAGTGTAGTAATATGATATGAAATTGTGAATCGTTTGGGGGCAAGGGCATTTAGGCGTGGACCTAAAAATCAAATTCTGATTGGATATATTGCACCATTTTGTTATGTGTACTGCTACACAAATGTATTTACGAACAGGTGATTCAATACTGTATAGGGTATACAATATTAGGGTTAAATCATTATATCTAAGAAGCAGATTTTTTTTAGAAAACCGGCTCGGTTGCAGCTTTAACAGCCTGTGTGTGTGAAAATTTATATAGTGACAATTTGTAACTCACTATCGCTATCGCATTTTTCATTTTTCTCCATTTATACAGGACGTTAAACCGGCGTCGTAGACTATGTCTTATCAATTTTTGCATTACCAGCATTGTGTCTATGTTGTTACTACTGTTCAGTGAAATTGCTGAGCTAAATAAGGTGAGAAAGCACGTACAGTGGTTTGATAAATAGAATTGTTATTGATTGATTGTATTGATCTCGTTAGTGACTGAACAAAAGCACGACCACTTAGTATCATTGGAGGATCATTGAGCTACTCGGTCTTTTGTACATGTGTTGCAGGAACATGATCGCCTGAATAAAAATGTCGAAGCTTAAGGTTGCAACAATACCATTCCTGACTTACAATTACTTGTCGTCACTATTGATATCCAGTTCTCCAGATATATTGTGAAACACTTGATGCCTAAATGTCTCTGAAACCAAAATAGCTGTAACTGGAGGTCTATTTTTCCATAATCTTTGTGCATGTTTTTGACTCAGTATAGTGGCTCATGTTGAGTTCATAAGCAATTTGACTCGATTTAAAATACTTACACAAAACCATAATTAAACTATACTACAGTGTAGTGTAATGTTAATTCTTTGTCAATGCATGCCTTGATAAACTGATATCGTATTCTGCCATGTTAACACTGTTGACATTTTATTATACGTAACACAAATTACGTCATCGAAATGTGTAGACATTATTTCTAAATACATATACCAGATTTGAGTTCTCCCAATAGCGAGTGGTGGTTAAATATGCTTCAGTAATTAGAATACAACATATATCTATAGCACAATTTACTCACCAATTACTTATAAACTCAGCCCGTGTCTCTTAAACGCTGTTGTATTTGTTGAATTATGGTTGCCAAGTGATCAAATCCTATCAGTATCCAAAATTGTATGAAACTAGTACTAGTGTTGTTGACAAAGGGGCAAATAGCCTGTACCTGTTTCATGACTGTTTATATGTGTACACAGCACCGTTAACGACTAGTCTAGAGTCAATGCAGTAATCAGAATGACTGAGCTTTAAAATGAAAAATTACATATTATTGTAAACACATTTGAAAGGGGCGAAAAGTGATGGAAAATAACGCAAAATTAAAGCGACTGCGGCTTTTTCCAGTTGATGATTTTATTATATCTTACGTTGCTGTTTTTGTTTGTTCTTTGTTGTATATTTGTTTTATACTTTTTTGCTCTCTTGTTCTCTTACCCTGCTTTGTTTTGTTTTTGGGATTTGTTTGTTTCGTTTCGTTTCGTTTCAAATTCGCTTCGTTTTGCTTTGTTTTGTTTCACTACTTCAGGTTGTGAATTTGGGTACATAACATGTACAGAGTGGTATGATATTACTTTGGTGTTAAATTGCCTCGCTTATCTTTAAAGTTAATTAAAGTTTTTGACCAATGGTTTACTTAAATATCTCACTGTTTTTTTATACAGTGGGCGTGTATGGTACTGAATTGTCTAATGCAGATGATGTTAACATCAGTGTTCTTATGGATCTTGTGTATTGGATTACACGTTGTTACCAAAACAACTGGTTTTATTAGAACAGAAATACGGACAGCACATATGGTAATCATTGGATGGGGTAAGTCAGACAGTTGTACAAAAACATGTTACTTCAAAGTTTTAGATGGTTTAGAAAGTCAATTAGGTCACAGAGTGTTTTCTTTCTTCCAAAAAGACATTTGTAATGTGATATTTGAGCGAAGGTATGGACGTGTTACGTTTATTGCTCAGCTCAGACGTACATGTAAAAATGAAGGTTTTTTTATATTATACTTGCATTTTGTAGTTTTCGAAAATATTGGCACCTGTAAACTAAATATCGTGTGTGTACAAAGCATATACACTATACTCGGTGTATTGAGCGTCTTTAAGTCCTTCTTATCAGTTCCTAATCTTCTATTTTTTCTTCTTCCTAACAGTTTTTCCCTTTGTGTCAACTGGTGTAACAGTTGGTGTCCGTTATCCTGCATTTGGTACTGGTCAAGAGTGAGTATTTTTTAGTTACACTAATTTGTTTTGATAGATGACTATTAATAGTTTGTTTTAAGTTTAAGAGTGCGTTGTTGTTCATTTCCTATGAGATAATAAGTATCTTTCTGTAGTTCAGATCAAATTAGTAAGGTGAATTTCATCTAACCCGTCTGTAACTATTTATCGACAGTTGTTGGATGAATGCCAACGATGCCGCAGTTCAAGGGCTTCTGTTTCCGGTCCTTCTGATCGCAGCGGTAAGTTTGTAATAAATGTGTATTTTTATTTTCGTGTTCGAACTTTTATGACATGTTTTACATTTTTGGTTGCCTATAAACTCGACAAAATTTCACTGAGCATAAATTATCGAATCGTTTCTTTGATGCTGTATGTGATAGTGAGTAGTATGTACATTGGACGCTGACAAAAGACCTCATCTCTGCCATTTCCAGTCTTCTGCAAAGGTTTTGGAATGGGAATGCGATCGCAGATAGTTCTAAAAAGGTCGTCTGCTTGAAATATTACATTACATAAAATCTAGTTTACAACTCTGTTTTTCATTTCAAAATGGCAAACGAAAGTTATGAGTACTTTGTCTACATAATGTCTCAATGCCTCTATTTTCCCCTCTTAGCTTTCTGCCCTTACTCTCGCCCTGGGCTTGCGAGCAATCATCATGTCAGGGAAGTTTATGCTCTTTGAAAGAGAGAAAGAAGAAATTAATAAAATGAAGTAAGTTTTATACCTTTTCGATTGATTGATTCACAGTAGTGATACGCTGCAAGGAATCCCACATTCTTACTGTGAAATTATTATACATTTTATAGGGGCAGTGACAGTCTGCAGGCTTTGTGGTTTTAGTGATCAAACTTGTTTCATGCTAACGTAGTCACATATCATAATTTCAGCCTGCCCCAATGAAACTCACCAAACTATACAGATATTTGACAGACTATTCACCAGTCAGATACAATATATAAGATATAAGGCGTAATAATATATTATTTTTTGGGTATCGATAAATCCGAAAATGTTGAAAATCGACTGCATATGACATCATCTGTAATATACAATAGCTGATTATACATTGCATTTTCCACATTTGTCTACAGGGGACTGTGTATAATAAACTTGGCAGTTCTCCCTATCCTGCTCCTCGTATGGGGTTTAGGATATATGTCATTCAAGGGCATTACGGGTATCAATTACTTATTTGCACTGCTGGTTTCTTTCCACGTAAGTATTGTAATTATCAGAAACATAATTTTTATGAAAGGAGTGTTGGAAAACAGTAGGTGGATGCCTGGACAGGATTACATGGTTTTACGTGAGAAGAAGAAATCGTTGAGTAATTGTTCATTATCAGAATATTAAAAGTATTAAAGACGTCTTTTTTAGCTATGAGAACTTAATTCGACAATCTAACTAGCGATATCAACAATATATCACCATCACCATCACCATCACCACCACTACCACCACCACCACCATCATCATCATCACCATCATCACCACCACCACCACCACCAACAACAACAACAACAACAACAACACTGGCAGAAACAACAACAATAATAATAATAATAACAATAACAACAACAATAATAATAATAATAATAATAATAATAATAATAATAACAACAACAACGAAATCACCAAATGCAATACTAAGAAAGACTCGCACGCAAGCACACAAAGACCAAAACAACATAAACATCATCATAAACAACAACAACAACAACAACAACAACAATAACAACAACAACAATACTGTAGCCTTCCATATTAATTACATTGCTACAGAAAAAGTCAAAGTGTTAGAATCATAACATGATAGAGTTACGAGTAAATTTATTGTTTTGTTTTTCTTGTACAGGGTATTCCAGTTGCAGTGCTGCACTTAAAACTTAATGGAGAGGTAAGTAGAAGACTGGAGAAGTCGTTTAAACTCTTCTTGTAAAACAATGAAATAAGCTATATAAAGTACATACATTCACACAAATGTATACAGATTATGTATATCTACGTGTATGTATTATTGCACTTCATTTTTTGCTGACGTCTGCTGATACATTTTATTAATACTCTTTCTTTATATTATCTGAATCATCACCTACAGCTAAAACTTGCTCGGGAGTTATTGGAAGAAGAGAAAAAGAAGGCACTAGAACAGGATGTAAGAAAAATAATTAAGACTTCACTTACTTTTTTTTCGAAAACCTGTTATTATGGTTGTTTCCGGAGTAAATATGTGGAGAATCTAATTGTCTTTCACTGCTAACAAGTGTTATACTCTGTACGATTTGAAAGACTTATATTTTAATACCCCGTATACTGATTGAATGTAATTGTCATTATATTGTTGTTCACAGGGTGACCGCCCAACGTCTGCCATAAGTGTGCCAGATTCAGGTAATGTAACTACCATTATTTCATTTATTGTTAAATGATAATCAAATATTGTACCGATTGGTAATTTGAGAAGTCAGACTGCCGTGAACTGACGTCAGTTTTCTACTGATCTGATATTTTGAACGGAGTATGCAAAGTAGGATTATGACGTATACCTAGTATTAGTTTTGAAACGATAATAGCAACTTTGGGAGTGTAATCACTAGTATCTTGTCATTTATACTAAATATTTTGGGAAAAATAATCAAAATTGTTTTTTCATATTATTGAAAGTAAAATATTTTTTATATATGTTATCTTGCAGAGCTCACACTAGAGGACTTTTATTCAGACGAGGATTGGGATGACTGGGACGATTACGATTCCGAATACGGGTCGCGACCCGGTACTAGTAAGGTAAGTTAATTACATTACAGGGCATGACATCGCGTGATATCAAGTTTCATCACTTTTAGCAAAGTATTGTTATTCTGAAACTAATGTGATTAAGAGAAATTGTCAGGATAAGGAGGGTTGAGATTGGGGAGAGAGAGAGAGAGAGAGAGAGAGAGAGAGAGAGAGAGAGAGAGAGAGAGAGAGAGAGAGAGAGAGAGAGAGAGAGAGAGAGAGAGAGAGAGAGAGAGAGAGATTGAGTTACGTACACGTATGGACGAACAGACAGACAGACAGACAGACAAAGTGTGTAACATCCCATACAACGGAAAAGTGTACTTGTTGGAATTCGAAAGTTACACTTTAACATTTCGACGCTTAGATTGCGTCTCATGTGTTCAGTTTGGTCTGGTTTTCAGAACACAATCATGCAATCTGTGTACTTGCTCTGAAGACATACTCTGTTTAAAAAGTGTTACAGTGTGCCGATGCGTCAACAGCATTCTATTTCATATGATTTTGAATTTATGTCATGTGTTCAAATAGTTTAAAGACAAGTTATGTGTTCTAAATCTGAACACATGCGTTCAAGTTTTCTTCCTGAACACATACACTGCATTCAAAAAATGTTACAATTAAGTGTTATAGTATGTGTTCAATAACTGAACACGTGACTTTAGAGTGTGTGTTGGTTTTGTGGGGATGGCTGTGAACCATTCTATAGATTGATTAGGTTCAGTGGAAAACTAAACGCTATTTAATTTTGCTGATTATATTTCAATATATTTTATAGAGCAACGACACGACGGTTACGACTCGAGATATTGAGTTCGAAGATGATTACAGTAAACGGAAACCCAGCTACGGTCGGAAAAGCAGAAATATCTATGGCAACCCAGATGAAGCGGAGGAATTCTTGCAAGAGCTGCGAAGGAAACTCGAATCTCCCACTGACAGTCGAGATGGAACACCCGACAGTCGTACTGAAAGCGCCCGCAGTAATTTCAACAGTGAAACGGCACCGAAAGCATACGAACAACCGGACGATTTCGTCAAGGCATATTTGATGAAAACAAGAGGTGAAGCTTGGTGTGACAATTATAAGAAAAAGGCGGAAAAACACAAAGACCAAACTGTGATTAAAAAGATGTCCCTCCCGGTTGAGAAGCCACGTGCTAGCAGTCGCACCGACAGTCGACAGTCAACGAATTCAGCAAAGAGTGCTAGTAGTCGGAGAGACAGTAAAACGAACAGTCGTGCTAGCAGCCGAACGAGTAGTCGAGGCAGTAACGGTAATACCAGTAGACCTAGTAGTAACAAGAGCCAAAAGAAAAGAGAGGCTCGCAGCGTCAGTCAGCTTTCGGGACTCGGGGTGGTTGTGGACGAGGAAGAAGAATACGACCCCGGGGCTGGTGATTACGGCGACGAGGGTGAAGATAATGAAGCATACGATGGCGAAGAGTATGATGACAATGAAGAGTATTCTGACTATGACGAAGAAAACGATGAGGAATATGATGATGATGAAGAATATGAAGAGGAAGAGGAGGAAGTTTGATGATGTCAAATGATGTCATGTCATTTGAAATAATAAAGATGTTGACATTCTGTGTCTCACCTATTTACGTGTTAAAATTTAAGAACGTACAGTGCTTAGAAACAAGACAATTACTTTGTAGGCATCGATCAATAGTGCAATAGAATTAATTACTTCTTGAGTTTGTGTGTGTTACAGAGTGTTATTCTCAAATTTGTATACAGCATGTCATGTACATATTTTCAGAATAGTGTTTACAGAAAGTTAGAACTTGTATTGATCGAACATCATACCCAGACATAATTGTTAATATTGCAATAAACGAATAATATAGTTCAAAATTCTGTGGACTTTGCATGTTTATTTTTTAGATACATTTGCAGCGCTTTTTAACTCGAACTCCAACCACGAGTTGGATATCTGAGTTGAATCCATGCTGGAATAGCTCATCAACTTGAAGACTTTGCCATAATGTCAGATAATTCCTAGTCCTCTGAAATAATAAAAGAACTTCTCGGGCTCCCATTTTTTTCGACAATCGAGAATGATTACCCATAGAGTTAACACGGTACTCGGCGGCCATTTTGGATGATAGAATGGCTTGATTTTAGTACCACCTTTTGACCTATATCTCAAAGGAAAATTAAATTGTGACCCACTGATAATTTTTCTCGATTTTAAGTTAGAATATGCTGGAGAATAAAATATTTAAATTATTTAAAATGAAAATATATTGACACACATATTTGAAAGCAATATCAGCGTTATTGCTGGTGGTGCCCAAGCTAGTGTTAAGCAAACAAAATACCCGGTATATCAATATCTGATCCACCTCTCATACCACGTCTCATAACGTCATGATGACATATAGCCACGGCATTCTTGAGTTTCTTGACATTTTACTGTTAAATTTACTATTTTACATATGAAATCCACTTTATCGATCGCCAAAACTAATTGCTATATAATTGTATTAACATTTTACAAATGTGAACAAAACACACCTGTCATTTTCAGCAGTTTTCTCACGTACAAATTCAACACATCAATATCTCTGCCACATTTAAAATGAATCGATTAATAAAAGAAATTTTTTATGGCAGTTTCTGTTCTCTTGTAGTTTTCAAAACATGAACTATAAAAATACTCATTAATTGGTCCTCAGTGTAGTTTAAAATTTTAAAGAATGTGATTGGTTAGGTTTTGGAAACCTTTTGCCATCTTTTAAAACATGTGTTTAACGTGAAGTATACTTAGATGAAAGATACGCATTTCCTGTTCATAATTATATGCGAGATATTTAACCTCCTGACGTTTCATTTACCAACTATCGAATATTTGGTTAAGCTATTGCAGAGTTGGTAAGTCGAACTCTTGAAATTCACAGAATTATTTTTGACATAGTCACAACATTTACCTGATATTGCCATAATATCAGCACCGAGCTTTTATTTCGACCTTCCTTGATATTCGAAGGCTATAGGTTTGATATTTTGTACCGTTATGACAAACAAGACATGATCACTATAATTGACTGTTTTTAAATAGTTGAATATCTTTACTTGGGTGTTACGGGTTGCATTGTATATGGATGGGAAGCCAGTTACAAAATATTCCTAATCAAGCTGTGCTAAATCATAATTAAAATAAAGCTCCATACAGGCTTATTAATTGAAAATATTTTATTGTCAAATATACTGGTGATATATGATCAGTTAAAAAGGAAGCAAAAAAGGAAAGCAGTTGGGTTTGTGTCTGTCTCCAAAAATCTCATTTACATTTGAAATTTAAACTATGAGTTCTGTCCATTCCGAAGTCACAAAATCATTGCTGGTTTGGATGATGATGACCCTTAATAAAAATAAGTTATGTACATATTAGTGGCATACTGAACAAGGGATATCATACAATTAACTATCATTTCAGCTAAAAACTGTATGTCCTAAAATATGAGTGTGACTGAATCGATATCGTTGTCGGCACCCGTATGCTAACTAGAACTGATGGCGGTGTTACTCAATTAAGTTTCCCCAGAAAACCATTACATAGAGGTCTGCTGACCACGGTAGGTATTATTCCCACATATCAGAACGTCTGCCCCATGTGTGTGTGATCATTTCAAGTCTCTTTCATGTATAGTTTGCTTTATAGCTACGTTTACGATGAGATATACTAGGGACTTTTCAACCTGCACTAGCTGAAAACAAGGGCATTTTTTCAACAAATAACCGAAGCTCTATTCACTAAAAATTGGTCAATTACTTATAAAAAGACATATTTTTTCCAATCAATTAGTCGTCAATATTGTATGTAGGTAGTGTAGTGGCAAGTTTAAATGCTGAGCGATAGGGCAGTGTTGAATCTGTCACCATGTTAAACTGTACTAATGTGTAGCTGGAGTGTTATTTTAGATCAGACAATTACAATATATTCACTGAATTTTTTTTAAATACCAATAATTAGACATTGTATATGTTAATTAGTGGTCGATATTATCCATAAGCAGTATTTTGGGTGCTCTGATTTTGGGTGCGGACCTAATATTCACTGTGGCTTGGTAGTAACGTTGTAATAAATGCTGGACCGTGATGCGTGATGACTACATTCAATTGATTACAATCCTCATTATTCCACTTTCCAGTATATTGGGTAAGTCTTGATTTATTTGTTCACACCTTGACATCTTTGTGGTGAGCAAAACAATTTAAACTATATACATCGAATTCATCAGCTTGCCAGTATCTTATGTAATTTTATATTTGAACAACCAATAAAAAGACATAATGAACACACCTTGGCTCTATGTTGTTATGATTTACGCGCGCGAACGTTGTCGTCAAAGTTTGATGCGCGCGGCAAAATGTTTCTTTTTAAATCTGCAAATTCGTTTGGCTTGTATCTCTCGATGTATTTTTTCAGTTAAAACATTCAATAAAATGATATATTTAATAAACGTTTGGCTATTTGTTGTACTTTTTGCGCGTGAATATTTCCGGTTGATTCAATAGCGATATGGTAAATGCAGTTGGCTGGTATCTATTCCCTATCTCCTTTTCCCCACAAACAATTGAATACGACATAACGCACATATACTGTACGCCATATTTCTAATCAGTTTTATTCCAAATGTCTGTTCTTGATAGATGACGTATCTTGTCCCGATTTTACCTGGCTCAACTACAACGGTAGCTGTTTCAAGATATTCCATCAATCTCTGACACCAAATCCAGCCGTTTCGACTTGGGACGAGGCTGTTACAGGATGTGAAAATGCTGAAGATGGTGCCATCTTGGCTGTTTTTAATTCCGCAGCCGAGCGCGAATTTGTGTCTGATAGAATTTATGAGTTGTGGGGTGCCTCTGATACCAACGAGTATTGGGTTGGTGCGACTGACAAGTCTGAAGCAGGTACGTGGCGCTGGGTTGACCAATGGTTGGTCGATCATGTAATTTGGTATGATGGTACCTATGGCACCTATCCAACAGTAAACGTCACCTCAAGATGCGCCATTTTGAAGCGGGACTTTGGAGGTAATGATACAGAAAGCAGACACGTGATGGTAGACAATAACTGTAACACAGGATCATCGTTTGGTTACATCTGTGAAATTGGCTCACCGGGTAAGCATGCAATCATTTTGTACTCAGTGATGGATTCTGAATTAATATCCTTGTAACAGTGCACCTACAAATTTAACGCAATGGGAATTTTACTGTGTTTCCAAAGACAAACAAATTATTTTATTTTTCCTGCGAAAACACTTTCTGTGCACTGCATGCCATGTGTTGTTGCAAATATCATCATTAACACATCAGAACGACAGTAGGGTATGGAGTAATCAATCGAGACCACATTGACTATATATTAATTAGATAATTTGACATGTTGAATAATGGTATATCATTCCATGTACATTTGCCACATTACAACAACACAACACAACAAAACACAACACAACGCAACGCAACGCAACACAACACAACACAACACAACACAACACAACACAACACAACACAACACAACACAACACAACACAATACGTCAACCCACAAAGTAATTACATCTAGATCTCACTGTATATATCACACCTTTCAGTACAATATGTAATCCTAAAGGGGAACACCACTCCAGGAAATCAAGGTATTATCATAAACTTTGGGTTCTGGTGAGTCATTTCATGATCTCACGTCAGATAAATTGCGAAGACACACCTAATTGAAATTTATTGTTTTAGCAGTGGTCCGGCATTGCCTCTTTGGAGTTAGCAGACATGCATATATATACTAATGAGCAATCATGGATATTATTGACCATTGATCTGAACGTAATAAACGCTAATCAGTCATGAATATATATGGTTAATCTAATACATATACATATACATATACATATACATACACGCTGAAGTAACACTGGCCCACTGGTAGGACAATTAATAGTTGTGAAACAATGTTTTGGTGTTTCTTGGCAATCGTGCGAAATTTGAGTGATATAAAATCATGAATGACTCAAGAACACAAAGTTTCTGAAAATACCTTTATTACTTTTAACTGTAATTCGTATAGTTTGCAAGTAAACCGTGTGTTAAACAATATGCCCAAAGCATGTACTTTCATTTCAAAGAACTAGATTTATACTAAACAATCTCAAAGTAAAAGCAAATGCCATTTAATTTATAAAAAATCACAACTCTTCCATTTCTATATTTGGAACAGCACCTCCCCCATGTTACTTGGAACCGTGCCAAAACGGCGGTATATGTGCTGAAAACAATACAATATATACCTGCGACTGCGCACACATTGGATATACAGGTCAAAACTGTTCCGATGGTGAGTAAAGACCCGTACCTACATAATCATTAAAAGACGTCGCTTCTTCAAAACCATGTCAATAATCAACATGTTGATGTGTTTCGCTAGATATATGTAATGTAGGACTCCCAAGTAAACAAAAACGGTTACAATATCTGACTCTGTTCAGTGCGCATGCTGTCGTCCGATTCGCACACTTGCGCCATATATGGGGTCCCATGCTACGGTAACCTCATCAGTAACAAAGGATACTCCTACAACACTTTGTTTCTGGGCAGCTTTTCAATTTTGCAATTTTTGTTTTAAACGTGACGGTTGGAATTTGCAAGGGTTGGTAAAGATAAAGTGAACGGAAGTGATTGCGAGGCAACACACATTAAAGGACCATCTTTTGTGTAACAGGACCAATTTTAAAAATCGTTTTCATTTTCAGACTACGACGAATGCACAGATGGAGCACACGACTGTGAGACATCAGCTGATTGTATAAATCTGGTTGGAAACTACAGCTGCGATTGCCACAGTGGGTATATTGGTGATGGGATGTCAAATGGTACTGGCTGTACAGGTACTGAAAATGCACGGTTTCACACCATAGGGTGGAGAATATTGTATTATCGTTTTAGAGTTATGCTGTAATTTGGTAATCTTATTTCCATTCGTTTTGACTGACACCAAATATATAAACCAATAGACAAATAGGCCGTCTTGATTAGGTGGTGCATTTTAGGAAGTGTAGCGTCATTCCCTTCAAGTCTTCCCCTTCAATCCCACGGGAGTATTCGCCTTCCGATCACCCATGTTAAATATAATAGCAACTAAAACATAATTCCATAAGCCTCTATATTTGAGCATGCTCCGTTTTTATCATTGCAAATTAACTACTAAAAATATCTGAAGACAAATGGCAATTGATTTTTAAAGATAGATATGTTTATGGATATTCATTGATTATAATTGAGGATTTTTCTATATGTGTAATGTATAGATATTAACGAGTGTAGTCTTGAAACTGACAACTGTCATGCCAACGCAACATGTACCAACACAGTGGGTTCTTTCATCTGTGCATGTCAAACGGGTTTCACTGGTAGTGGAGAAACGTGCTCTGGTAAGTAACTGCAACTCTATAGAAACCTTGCATTTGTCAAGTATCAATAAAGTAGTATATATTGCATAAAAGTATGGTTAAAAATGCAATAGTATTAGAATTTTAAATTTCATGAATGCATAATCGAATTTTAGTGTTGTATAATACTAAAACACAAATCAACTGTGTCGTATACAATATATATATATATATATATATATATATATATATATATATATATATATATATACACAGGTGATATATATATATATATATATATATATATATATATATATATATATATATAATGGGCTCCTAACATATTAATATATAATATGTTCCTGAGACAACCCCAAAATATTTTATAAGAAATGTCATACAAAGATATCCTATTAATTTATTTAAAAGTTTATTATCTTTGTACTATTATTATAATTATTGTTATTATTATTATATAATCTTTCTTATAGATGTCGATGAGTGTACAAGTGGAACAGACGACTGTGCTACGACTGCTGACTGCACTAACAATATCGGAAGCCATAGTTGTGACTGTCATGTCGGCTACACAGGTGATGGATTTACAACCGGATCTGGATGTTCAGGTAACTGATGTTACGTCACAGGAAAATATGCACTTCACTTCAGTGGATTCCATGACTAGTGATTTCATTTATAGATTACTTTGTCGGAACGCATGTAGTTTTATTTATATTTATTATGTTTCATCAAAAGCAGTTCTCTAATTATGTGCTCATCCTGCCCATGTGTTATTCTCATTTGGAGTACAGTTTTATTTTAACACAACTTGTCACTCTCAAAAGAACCGATCACCTCATTATATCAGAATAAAATAACACATCATGCTATCAAGAAAGGGTGAAAATTCTTTCATAAAAACTTTTATTTTAATTGGACACTCTTAACTTACGTCTCCTTCTCACTTGGTTCATTCGAAGACGATGATGAGTGTAATCTTCAAACAGACGACTGCCACGTGAACGCCACTTGTACCGACACCGACGGATCTTACGATTGTACTTGCAAATCGGGATTTAGTGGAGATGGGGTCACCTGTACAGGTAAGGTCGATGTGTAATCCGCCTTGGTAGTTTAGCCTTACTGATTTGAACGGTTAAAACAAAGTGTTTACTATGAACACCGTAATCTGTCCCTTACGAATCCTTATACACCATATACCATATTCTTCTGATCATTGTTTAATGATTTCTATCAATCCTGTTCTTATAACTTCAAAGTTATCCTCTAAAGGTTTTCATTTTATATCCCTGATATATCGCACATGTACTATGTATGATACCAATATCAAACTATTAACTCGCAATGTAGCATATTTAGCATTATTAAGCTTCAACATAGAACTTGACACTAATTGTGTCCCTAAAATGCGTTTGCAAAAAAGAAAGGAATTTGGATTTGAAACTGTTCTTAAGTCAATAACACTACACATTTTGTTGGCAGACGATGACGAATGCACTGATGGTCATCACGATTGTTTATCTGTTGACGTAGCAGAATGCACCAATACTATTGGTAGTTTTTACTGTACTTGTAAATCCGGTTACGCCGGTGATGGCGTCAATCAATGCGAAAGTAAGTGGGCATGGAATGCAAATAAAAGTTATGATCATATAGAATGTCGGACAATTTTTACCATTATTAAAATTGTCAACAATCAGAATATTTGTAAATCAAAGAGACCAAGTTTTGTCTATTCCAAGAAAACATAAAGGTTGTTTTTTACTCAAAATGTACTTGTGTTCATCAAAAGCATGTGCTAGACTAAGTTTTAATGAGTATTTTGGAACAGTTTTGACTTGTGCTAAGTTCACCTCTAACATGTAATGACTGACGTGTTACGTTTTTCTTGCTTATTTAGTCGTATTTTCAGCCAAACACATATTAGCAAATCAGCATCACACAAATATAAGCTTCATAAAGTTGTTTATAACAAAACTATGATCCCTAAAAAGCTACAGCTATTGTTATTTCAGCTATAACCTAGGAAATGGCATTCAAGTTGCAAATTGTGTTTTACCAATCTTTTTAATTATCTGTTATATCGGTATATTCACTGACCTTTGCACTTTACTGTTAATTTGTATTTTCAGATATCGATGATTGTGAGGGTGTAACCTGCAGTAGTCAAGGAGATTGCGTTGATGGCCTCAACGAATATTCGTGTCTTTGTTATCAAGGATTTTACGGTGATATCTGTGAAAAAGGTATTGTTTACAATGGACAATGGGGGAATGGTTTTAAGTTATGTATGCAAAATATTCTACTGAATCAAGAGAGTAATATGCTTTTAATTTCTAGTTCAAAATGTTATATAATGTTACATCTTCATGTTACTGACATTATTTGATTTCATATAAAAAATAGTTTCATAACGTTCTTCTTAACCGTCAACAATTTCAAATTAATTCAATTATGGAAGAGATAAGGGAGAGGGTGAGTAAGAGGAGAATTGATGGATGATAGAGATAGAGGCAGGGCAGAATCCGTTGGTAAATTCTATCTCTATTCGCTAAATCTTTCCCATGCGCAAGCATGTATACATTCAGATGAAAAATACTGGATTTACTCTCCGAAATGACAAGCGTTTCTCAAAGTGTTAGTGAAAATGTTCGCAGTTGTCACTCTTTTCCAGTTTTCTTAAATTGAGCTTGCACAGGCATTCTTCAAAATATATTATGGTTGTTGATGCCACTCGACGTCTTCTACTCGTAGTGACAAGACTCCTTATTTCACACATTTTCCTCGGCTAAAGGAAGAACGATATGTATGTCCATAACAATTGTAATTAATCGTACATTATAGTTGAGAGAGAATACTCATATTTCCCTGTATGACATTCTTTTTCCTTCATAGACGCATCTTATGAAGCCACTAATGAAACATCAAATACTCCAAACTCATTCTACTGGTCATTTGACGACGTCACTAGTGATGATGGTGTCGACTCGTACTACACCAATTACCAAGGGGACACTGCACACGTTGGTTACGTGTACGGCGCCACTTCATATAAGTATGGCATTAACGGCAAGGCTGTGACAACACTACAAGCAGAAGACAACGACTGTTTGTACTTTGGTGACTTTTTAGAAACATGTTTCGGAGAACCATCACTGTGTTCCTCTGGTCTAACAGTCGGCTTGTGGATTCGTTTAAGTGAAGATGAACTTGAAAGTTATGGCAGGCAATTCATCCTGAGTTCAGGTAAGACACGGATATAACGATATCTCAATTATGTACTACATCTAAGCTTATAGGAAAATATGCAACTTAGCAAATAATGTTACAAGAGCAATAGGTACGGCCACAAATTAAAGTTCGAACACATTTTACTCTTTCAGGTCCACCTGTATCTGACGGGTTTGCGATCAGTCGAAATGGTCCGGACTTCCAAGTCATGGTGAGGGAGAGTACAATGGAATGGCGTGTCAACCTTACAAGTCCCATAGAACATACTATCTGGAGAAACCTGGTGTTCAGATGGGACATTAGTAATGGTCTCCAGGTGTGTTTGACAGTATGCAAATATTCATTTTCATTCCAAGTATTGGGTTGTGTGGTTTGAATGCATGTTGTAACAAGATCAACATAAATATATGATATTCTAAATTCTATTTATTCGAGTTTCAGCACTTTTTTTATTTACTCCCAATATTTTTTTTATTTGTTTTCTAAGGTTTACATCGATGGTGAATTAATCGGTGAAGAACAGAGTGGTGTTCCTATTACAATATCATCTAGCCTTAGCGATTTGACACTTGGTTGCCGTAGAAATGAAAGCGGTGTTAATGACGAACACTCTACAGGGCAATTTGATGAATTTGTTTTGTGGGCAGATAGAATTGACGAGGATAGTGATGACAATAATCGTCTTGTCTTCATGGGTGGCAATGGTGAGACTTAAACTTTTGAAGAAGATCATTAGTTTTTGGCTGTTAAACAATATTTTAGACACTTCCTACAGATAATAACTTGTACAAGATCATACTATCATACATAGTAAATTCAACAAATGTGCATTGTCAGTATATTTCTTCATTATAATAGTCGATCGAGAGGTTTGAAGGATTGCATATACATTACGAAACGTTGCATTACAAATGTAACACTTCTTTTTCCTTTCTACAAGATGGCGACAATTGCACTCATCGCCCATGCGTAAACGGTGAATGTCATGATGATGGTTATGAAGCATTTCTGTGTGAATGTCCGGTGGGATTCAACGGAACACTATGTGAAATAGGTATGCGTTGATTCTTCCCTTCTATGACTCATTAACAAGGGGGGATTAAACTTGTGATTTTTTTGAAATTTATGAATTCTAAAGATAGGTGTAAGATTTAGAAATAAATCAACTGACGTCACATTATTGTTCAGTCAGTTAAGTGGTCGTTTATTTTAGTTTCTTTTTTTAAGTCAACAGCTTTTAAGGTTATGTGCTCTATGCAGCATGTTTTATTTGTGTGTTGTAGTGTGGATGTTTACGTATAAATTCACGCTTATTATTAGATTATACTATTAATATTTTTTGTAAATTTATGTAATATATTATGTGGCTGTTCTGTTACCATGTAATATGTACAGGCTGATATGTCGTAAATGTATACTCCCAGTAGTTCAGGAGGTAGAAAGGTCATTTGTGCCGTTATAGGTCCGTGTCGGGCATTAATTGCAAAGCACAGATTACTAACTAAAAGTGAGAAAAGTTCTAGTCTATCAAATTTTACACAAGTGAACATTTACAATTTATGTAACTATTTAACAAACTGTTTCATTTCGTCAGTATTAATATCCTACCAATATGTTCGTTTCAGCCCTTGATGAATGTGTCTCTAATCCATGTCAAAATGATGCTACATGTCGAGACGAAGACGGCTATTATTTCTGTGAGTGTGTCTTTGGATATGAAGGTATCAACTGTGAGATAGGTACGTACTGGAATTATGAATAATCAAGGCCCCTTTTTTCCGATTTGATTCATCAATCGCACCTTGAAGACATATATGATGGTGTCAATGTCCTTTTCGCATATATCTAATTTGATTGGTGGGAATCTAAAAGTCATTGCCCAATGCGCTGATTCGTTATGTGCGTTTACATCTGCTGTATTTAATTCGTCGTATATATTTCTGCAGTTCCATCTTCTCCAAAGTGAAGGATAACTACCTAGGGACATTTCTCGCTGTCCATAGGTTGCGATGATAATGGTAATATAGCTACTTTAACTGAAAATGCCTGATCATGACTGAACAATTCAGACATTGCTCCCATAGACTTTCTATGCAGCGCCGCGTCACTTTGTCTGATCGATTTGTGTCGACATTCACAATTATCGTATTTCTGATCATGTGTCAAAACACAGTGCAGCTGACTAGTTTATTCATTTTGGGATGTAATTTTTGCTGGACATAAAAAGGTGCCTGTAGAGTTATATTTATAGCGACATTCTTAACCATCATCTGTTATTGGCAGAACCAGTCATTATATGTAAACAATGTGGTGCCGTAAGTTGGTATGCTGTAATACTGGAATGTGTATCGGAAGCTACTTTTATGCCATCAACTCTAGTAGCAATTACAGAAAACTGTTTGTAGTGCCAGATTTACAGAAACATTATATTGTAATAGTTCAAAGTTTTATCAAGATTATCCATCACCCAAGTGAAAAAGATTACAAACTCAGCTTGTGCCACTTAAAATCGCTGTATCCCGATAACTTGAAGACACTGACTATAGGGTATCCTGGTCAAACGTGCTGGTAGCTGAAAGACTCTAATCAAAGTTCGTATTTGTTTGTTATAGATATAACTCCTAACTTCAACTTCAGCCACATTAGAGAACTATATCCCAGTGATCTTGACGGAGAAGGTAGGCATCACTCTATCAATAGGCAATAAACGCATATCGTCATTACTTGGAGAAATACACACGTTTTGTATTTACCTCCTGCTAGAGAAGGTTACGTTATGCTTCTGTCTGTCTGTCTGTCTGTCTGTCTGTCTGTCTGTCTGTCTGTGAACACGATACCTTAAAACTACCTCATAGATTCGAATGAAACTTGCTACTCATTTTCCACATGATAATGACAAGAACTGGTTAGATTTTGATAAACATCCAATGAATATTTATTAGTCATTTGCATAAGTAATGTTTTTCTTTGTAATTAGGCCATAACTTCGGAATGCATACTTCAATTTTAATATAATTTAGTACATATGTTAAACATAACAAAGTGTATATGTCCTATGAAGTTTGTTGATTTAGCCTTACAGCTTTAATGAATAATTTGCATAATTAATGATTTTCGATAATTAGGAATGCAAACTTTAAATTTCATATGATTTGGTACATATATCAACCATAACAATGCACAGATGTCATATGACGTCTGTTGACACAGCTTTTACTTTTAAATGAGTAATTTGAATAATTAATGATCTTTAGTAGTGAAATTATATATTGGTATGCATGCTTTAAATTCCATATAATTTGGCACATAAATCAACCATGTGAATGCACATATATCCTCTAAAGCCCATTGGTTTAATTTATAATTTGAATGATTAATTTGCATAATGAATGATTTTCGGTAATTAGGTTATATCTTAAGAATGCAAACTTCAAATTTAAGATAATTCAGTACTTGCATTTATGTTAAAGCAGTGCATGTGTCATTTAAAGTTTGATGTAACTTATAAGCTAAATTGTTAATTTGCATAATGAATGATGTTTTAATAACTAGGCAATATATTAACTATGGAAGCTTCAACATTTCATAGAGTTTCATATAATTAATTTTCCAGTTGTGGGGTACATAATGTATATGATTGCTCATGTATGATAGCTATAACTCAGAATTTTGCTTTCCAATAATGCGTGTAGCATCATATGATAGCTCATGTATGATAGCTATAACTCAGAATTTGGCTTTCCAACAATGCGTGTAGGCCCAAACATATATGGTTAGTTTTGCCCTTACGGGGGGCAATCAGTTTAAATCTGGTTAGTGATGATGGTTTGCGTAGTATTTCAGACTACAAATTCACCAATAAAAACATATGAAAATAATACAATAGAAGAAACAAATATAATACAACAAAACGTATTTAAATATACACAGGCAATATGTCCATGTATATATATAAATATCTTCATCTGAGAATAAAAACTCCAAGTTTTTATCCTGCTCAGCAAATTATAGTACAAAATTGGCAAAAAGGTTGGAATGGTCATGTAGGTACAGGTGCTTCAATAGTTCTCCTGCTATTAAAGTTAATATGATCTCATCCCGCTATCTAGCTGTCTAAGTGTGATAAAATCGATGCATAATGTTAGTCAAGATACATAACGATTTTACCTTCACTATTGCTCAGTTATATTAAAATACCCTTATTCATAACACAAACGTAAAATAAATGTCTGTGCTGTCTTTTCTCATTTCAGTTATATCCAGTGTAAAGTCTAATCCTTACTACAAGCTTGCTGAAGTGTATAGATCGTTGTCTAGTGAAGCCCAATACACTGCTGTAGGCGAAGGCTACACTCGTATTACCGGACGTGCGAACACTGGGTCTTACCCACAACTCAGTAAAAGAGATACCTACCTGAGTATCAATATAACACACTGCATCAGTGATCCGACCACGTGCGATGACGGCTTCACTGTTTCTGTATGGATGTATCTATTTGATTCTTTAGTAGTGAATGCTACTGATTCCCTCTTCTACGCAGGCGCAGAAAATGGCCACAAGACTGTCCTGAGGATCAATGACCAATATGAAATGCAGTTCATAGGTAATTATAAGCTAAAATGTGATTTCATCTTGCACAGTGTACAATATGGAAAACAATCCGTCAAACACTGTCCATATGGATATATATACGAATTACAAATAGTAATACGTATCTTAAATATAGCGACAATTCTTAAAATAGCCCCACCTATCCTCAGATATAGTGGCAGTGAATGGTCGGCATAGTAACAGATAATATGATGCATACAGCGAAAACCAATCAAGCTGCTAAAGGGGAATTGACACAGCAGTGTTTTAAGAAATTGACACAGAAAATTAGAACTGCAGTATGGTGGCCCAGGGCTGCCATACATTATATGCGAATTGTTTTGATAAAAAAATTAATAAAATAAAGGCAAATTATTTAAAAAGATTCAGTGGCGCCGTTGAGATCGCAAGGAATGTTGGTATATGGCAGCTGTGGGCCATTGCGGACCAGAACTGCCACTAATTTTTTTTATTTTTTTTATTTTTTTTTTAAATTCTGATTCTGATTTTATTTTACTTTTGTTTTCATTTTACTTTTAATTTTATTTCTATTTTACTTTTGTTTTCATTTTACTTTATGTTCATTTTATTTTTATTTTACTTTTGTTTTCATTTCACTTTTATTTTACTTTACTGTTATTTCTATTTTATTTTTGTTTTCATTTTACTTTCATTTTACTTTTATTTCTATTGCACTTTTGTTTTCATTTCACTTTATTTTACTTTTATTTTTACTTTTATTTCTATTTTACTTTTGCTTTCACTTTACTTTTACTTTCCTTTTAATTTTAATTTTTTTCATTTCACTTTCATTTTTATTTCATTCTACTTTTATTTCAATTCTATCTTTATTTTTTAAAAATATTTTAATCTTTTTTCTTAATTTTCTTAATTTTTTTATCAAAACAATTCACATATAATGTATGGCAGCCCTGGGCCACCATACTGCAGTGTTTTCTATTTTTAAAAAAAAACACACGTGCAGCGTATGTGTGTTGCTTTTACAAAACCATTGATAATCGAAAACATGTTTGATGTTTCACTATGATTTCTTATCTGTCAGATCACATTAGATTTAATTATAGGTAACTTTATCTATTTGCAGTCTCCGATAAATCAACCATCATCCAGTCTATCATATTTTTGCTGGTTAATTGATTGTCATAGTAATTGCATCATTTTATTATGATATATAGATATATAATAGCTTTGATCATATTAGTTTTAAATCGATGACGTCATATTATATATATATATATATATATATATATATATATATATATATATATATCGTGATTTTCCTATATATACATACATATATATATATATATATATATATATATATATATATATATATATATATATATATATATATATATATATATATCGTTAATTTCCCGTGAATTTACGTGGGTTAGGAAGCCCTTGAGGCTTTTCAAGACCCCTTACTGTTCTGAGGTGGTTATCAATACATGCCTTAAATTGATTAATTGATGTAGTAGCAATAAACATTTCTAGTAATAGTAGTAAACTGTTCTAAATGTCTACAACACGTTGATTGAACAATATTTACGTATATCCTATCTAGATATGTCCTTAAATTATTTCGAACTGTGTCCCTTTGTTGTCGAAGTAGATACTTCGAAAACAACAGCTGGATCAACTAGTGTGTTTCAGTGGAAAAGTTTGTACACTTCCAGCAAATCAGCTCTGATGCATCTGGATTTTCATGTTGTACGTTCCAATGTCCAAAATCTGTTCTCATAATGCAATAAAATTATTGGAAAAAAAACTCGCCAAATATTAACCAGAGTGTCATTGATAATTGCTCTAATATTAACAAGATTTTTTCATGAAATATGGAGCAAAAATACAGACTGTTATTTCATTTGCAGTTGCCAATGGCGTTGTTGAAGATGTCATCTCAATTAGAAAAAACAAGATCAAATGGAACACATGGGCCCATTATGCATTTACTTGGCAACAAGGCAAAGGTGTTGTTGTCTATGTTAACGGTCGTAAAGTTGCCACGTCCATGGATTCCATTCCCAACAACGGTACGAACACAAACAGTGACTTGACCATTGGTGACCAATTTGGATCAAGTGTGTCTGCTGTTGTTTTTAGTGACTTTGTCATATGGGGGAGACATTTACATGAGGTTGAAGTTCACAAATTACTTGGAATGACAGGTAAGCGATAAGAAGGGTTGTGATAAATAACATTATCCCATGTAAGTACAAATGAAATGTATGTTTTGAATTCCTGAAAAGGAGAGGAGAGGAGAGAGAGAGAGAGAGAGAGAGAGAGAGAGAGAGAGAGAGAGAGAGTGTGTGTGTGTGTGTGTGTGTGAGTGTGTGTATGTGTGTGTGGTGGGGGGTCGTAATCTACAACAAATAGTCATCCCCATATACGTAATTCAATAGAAATGTTAATAACAGACTATATTGTGAACATTTTAGAATTATAACTTGTTCCAACAATAATTTATCTATCTGAAAGTTCATATTTAATCTTAGATTTAATTTGTTTAATTTCGTCCCTTGTGACGGACATGATGTTTCTTTTTATCTATAACGCGCATGAGCTGTCCTATTACCACCTGGATGAAATTTATATTGCATGAGGGGACTGATAATTGCTACATCGTCAAAATAAATATAATTAATTTGTTTAGATAGTAAAAACTGATATCAGAAATCCGATAAGTTCATTATCCTTTGGATGTTAATTTCTTCAACCAGACGACAACTTTTATAATTTATTCAACGCCGACTACTATTGGACGACTGATGCCTACGTCAGAAGAGATCACCTGACCATCGCTGACCAATTGGACACGATGGTTGATTATCATTCAATGTATATTCCAATAGAGGGCGTGCTGAATATGACGGCAGGGAGAGACCATAAAGGAGCTGCTATAGCAATTGAAGGGGTCAACCACGAATGGCTTCTGCTAGGTATTGTACAATTGAAATTGAATTTACCGCTAAGATATCGGCATAATTATTGCAAAGATAGAGAAAGGCTAACAGTAGGAAGAGCAAGCCAATGCTATATCTCTAAAGAAATGATACGAACTGCACTTCATGTCTTAAAAGCCGTGCACGTGGTAACTGTAGCAGAATGGCTTTTTCACATTTATATATGTTGGTGTATACGTACGTGCTAAAGCGTGAATGGTTGCCCATTGTGCTGTCAGCATATTGGTAAAAATATCTTTCCGAAGATAGATATGAGAGAGAGAGAGAGAGAGAGAGAGAGAGAGAGAGAGAGAGAGAGAGAGAGAGAGAGAGAGAGAGGGAGAATATTATTTTAGTAAATGACGATTTCAAGATCGTACGCGGTTACTAAGCAACCAATCTGTGTTTATTCCCACAGTGGTAGCCTAGTAACTACTAGTAATCTGTGATGAATAGTTCGTTTTACATTCTTCGGTTGACGTGTCTTTGTAGGAGACTTTCCCGGTGAATGTATAACTGACCCTGACCGGTGTATTTATGGTTTTACCGTCTCAACATGGGTCAAACTTCAACGCCCAAACGATGATGAACACCATTTTCTGGTGACCACCGGAGAGCAGGCAACACGTGGATTCAGTTTCTATCAACGTGGAGACAATCTGGGCGTCTCTGTGACTGATGGTACCAGGCGATGGATAATTGAACGAGAATATATTGTCAATCAAGGTAAGCTGATGTAACAAATAGTATGCCACGTGTGTATGTTTTAGATATACAAATTTAAGGTACAACGCACCCTGAAGACTAATAATTTCCTTGAAATAAAGAAAGCTAATTCATGTATTGCCCAATGAACTACTAACTCACAAGGGTGAACGTTATTAAGAATTAGCTATCCCTCTGATAAATTCTTTCTTTCTTTACTACCATTATTGTAAAGATGAATGGTTGAATTTGGCATTTTCTTGGCGAGACACTGAAGGCCTGATGTTCTTTATGGATGGAAAACTCGTCAATGGTGACTGGGAAGGTTATCGTAAAGTGCGAGAACAAGACCTGGAAACTAAACTTATTGTGGGACGAAGAAACGATTTCCTTGATAACTTCTCAAATATGACGTTCGAGTCTTTGTCGTACTGGGAAAGATTCGTCGATGCTTGGGAAGCGAGGACAGTGTTTCATCTGACAGGTAGTGGTTGTGTTGGTTAAAGGGGAACGATACTTCAGGAAATAGAAACTTTTTTTCATAAAAGATGGTTTCTGTAGAGTCATTTCATGATTTTACATCACCTACAATTATATGCGGTTTCAGAGAAACATCAAGTGCCTTTATAGGGTATCTTTGCTACGGGCGATTGCATCAGGGGAGATAGCAGAAATACATTATTCAATGGTTGAACATTAAATATTCATGAGTACAAAATGTTACACACTTCAGTGTGAAACAGCTGTCGTGAATATTCAATTTTCAACCATTGAATAATGTATTTCTGCTATCTCCCATGATGCAATCGCCTATAGCAAAGATACTATAAAGCCACAAGATCCGATCCTGATGTTTCGCTGAAATCGGAAATAATTATAGGTAATGTAAAATCGTGAAATGACTCTCCAGAAACTATACTGTATGAACATGTCTCTATTTCCTGGAGTGGCACCCCCCCCCCCCCCTTCATATTTTGCAAACTTTCACTTTTTACATTCTGTTTAGTCTCCGTTACCCGGACTCTTGTCGTTGTTGGCTCTCGCTTTATGGCTACCGTCCTCTCTGGACTACATTCAAATTTGTCATTAAATGTGTTCTTCTCGTGGTTCTTGTTATTAGACAATGCCAATTATGATGACGCGTCATATTACTGGAACGCACGGAGTCTGATTACGTCTAACTTTGAGATCATGAAACTGAAATCTATGACGTATCCAACGTCTATTGGTCCAAACAAACATGTTACCATAAAGGACAATGACGTCATAACACTTGTTAACCAGTCTTCCTGCATCGTTCTCGGTAAGTACATAATCGTGAATTGGGTCAAATACGTTTGCATCAATGTTTTGAAGAGGTTTTCATCACCCATCTGTACATCTAATAAGAACTTACAGTTGTGTCCATTGCCCTTTTGCATCTCAATTTCATTGTATTAGTAAGATCACTATTTAATCACATCATTGCATCAGTTGATTCAGTTGAATTGTTATATGTGATCAAGTCTAAATAATGTTGACACTTTTTCAAGAAAAATAAGAAACAACAAATATCATTGAAAAGTGTATGGTACTACGAAAGGGGTTAAAATTCGAATTATTCTTCAATGTTTTCTTTAATTTTATCAGGAAATTTTGAAGATGAATGTTTACAAACACCGAGCGTTTGTGAGACTGGCCTAAGTGTTTCTATCTGGTTGAAGTTGAATACTACAAATAGCACAAATGACAGCAGACAGACAATTCTAATGTGAGTACTTTTTATAAATAAAAGCATTTCTTATTAAATAATTTCTGAATCGTCTAGTGTTTCATCAAGTTAATACCCAAAAATGTTGTTTGCAAACTGTCCCTATTTTACCGGCTCAAATTGCACTTGCTGAATTGAATTAGTATGTATGTATGTATGTATGTATGTATGTATGTATGTATGTATGTATGTATGTATGTATGTATGTATGTATGTATGTATGTATGTATGTATGTATGTATTTATGTATGTATGTATGTATGTATGTGTGTGTGTGTATGTATGTATGTATGTATGTATGTATGTACATGTATGTATGTATGTATGTATGTATGTATGTATGTATGTCTGTATGTATGTATGTATGTATGTATGTATGTATGTATGTATGTATGTATGTATGTATGTATGTGAGTGCGTGCATGCATGCATCTCTATCAATCTATCTATCTATCTATCTATCTATCTATCTATCTATCTATCTATCTATCTATCTATCTATCTATCTATCTATCTATCTATCTATCTATAGTTATACAAAGATAATATAAAATTACGTATCATTTTGTATATTCTAGGTCTGGTGCTTCAGATAACGTGAATGCTGAGGGTTTTAGTATTATCCTATTTGCTGGTAACCTAGTGGTGACCGTTAGAGATGACAACAATCTATGGGACAACACTTTGTCCATTATGGTATACGTCAGCTATAACCAAACAAAATCCTACCCTTCCACATCTTGTTGAACACTGTCCTTTTGAATTTCTACTCACCATCAACAGGCATTTTACAGATTCAAATTCTCGCTTTCGGTGAACTTCAAGGCCAAATGTGTCCACGTAAACTTTGGGTGTTTTTTTTTACCACGGATATGATTTTGAACTGTATGTTTGAATTCCTGCCACTACTGTAAATCAGTCAACGGCTTTTAATTTGTAGGCAAGGAATATTTGGTAACAAATAGCATTCATTTACTTGTATTTATTTACAATCAAAATGATCTTGAACTTCGTTGTACTATGTAACTTATATTTTGGCCGTTAATTTCAGACTATCCCTGATGGAAAGTGGTTCAATTTGGCATTCACGTGGAACATGTATGAGAACATCACACTGTACGTAGATGGTGTACCCCAGACAACAAGCAGTGGTCAATACATAAATGATGTGGCCATGAGTACCTACCATGCACTTACACTTGGGTGTCGAGTTAATTCTGATGGAACTTTTGAAGATTTTGCGGATTTCGATGTGTATAGTGTCGTTGTATGGAATGAATACACTTACGCATCTAAAGTACATAGACTGCTCGGACTTACACGTATGTTGTTCATTTTTTTATTATATATATATAATATAGATACTTATGACTTTCGCTACTTGAAATAGTCTTAGATAGTCTTACCCCCCCCCCCACCTTCCTCAAAAGTACTTAGTAATGTTTCGATGTGACTAGAACATTTTTTTTTTGAGTATACATTTTTCTCCTCCCACCCGAACGTGATGTTTCTTGACACTTTTAATTCCCTAATCTGACCTGAAGTTATTTCCTGCATTTGTGGTCTTTTATTAATCTTTGCCTTTTGAAAGTAGAAACGGTTCAATCGTTCTATAATTGCATTGCCGTCTGCTATAATCATTGATACGTGTACACTGGCTTGACATCCGTGTATAAATAGTACAAACAAAATTCGTCAGACTGATCATTTATCAAACAATGTTAAAAATGTTATGTTTGTGAGTTTTAATCAGTAAGTAACCTTACATTATGTTTCACACAAAATAAAAATACAACTGAATATTCACAAATTATTAGTAATATTACATTCCCACCTCTTGTAAATTTGCAATAAATTAGCCACCTTCCCTTTCATATCTCTAGGATCGGAGAAGGAACTCTACGTCACTGCCAATTTGTACTGGCCATTTGAACAAGCTGTTGCAGTTCAACTCGAACATATAGTTGAACTTGGTGAAACTGCAAAGTATGTTAATGACCGTTCTTTGTCGGGGAGGGCAGTATTCACGGATGGAGAATCTAGTTTCGTCTCCTTGGGAGATTTCACCGACCATTGTCTAAGCGATCCCAGTTTGTGTAACAACGGCCTTCTTGTGACGATTTGGGTAAAATTGCGAGATATTCCACTTGGGTCAGGATGCATTGTATGTACGGGAGCGCAAAAGAAAGGTAAACAATAACGCCATTTGCAGTATCTATTATTTAGTTAGTTAGTTAGTTAGTTAGTTAGTTAGTTAGTTAGTTAGTTAGTTAGTTAATTAGTTAACAACTTACTTTATACAGTCTGAAACTTTATGAGCCAAGTATATAGTCTGAAAATAGCAAAATGATATCACCAATTGAAACTTTAAACCAGAGTTCTGCAGCACATTAAAACACTAACACTGTGTCATCTCATCCTAAGGCGAACGAGGAATATCCATAGCACAGACAGCAACCACTCTTGAGTTCACCGTTGCCGACGGTACAAACCTATGGGTGGTGGAAATCCAGGAAGACGACGGGTTCTATCCGTATAATGAATGGACTCATATTGCCATGTCATGGTCACTAGAGGGCGGACTCGAAGTAGGCATTGATGGACAAAATGCTGGTATATTGGTAAGCGGCAAGTAGGGAAAGGTAGTCGGTATACAGTGGATTTAAACCAGTATTACGTGTGTGTCTGTCAGGGTACAAACTATCACCTTGGTGAAACACATGTTTAATCTGCTATTAGTTGTGAAAAAGAAACATCTTAGAGGCATAGAAATGACCATGTTTCGTTTCTCATAGCAATACTATAACTACGTGACCGTCTTTCGCATTAAGTTTCAATTAACGATTTCTTGTGCACAATTTCGGGGTGAAATTTAACTTTTGTGTTTTGACTATAAAATTATGCAAATGTTTATTCTTGTTATCGATTTTCTTTTCTAATTGTGTGACTTTAACGTGTCGCAAAAAAAAAGGACCATATGCTGCCAATAATGCAGAAGAGCTATTTTCACAGATAACAAAGTTTAAACCCGGGGTTTAAACCCTCTTGCATTTTCTGATTTTAGTTGCCACATGCCATTTTGAAAACTAGTTCAGATGTGAATGACATAAAACATACCCTTGTTTTGGTTAATTCTCGAAATATTGTATTTCAGGCAAATGGGCAAACCCATCAAAGGTCAAACAACAAGTGCAATGTATTAATGCTGGGACGCTCAAACTGTGAAGCAACTGGTTACCTAGAGGCTTATTTTGATGACGTGGTGGTGATTATACCAGAAACTGATGACGTAGTTCACATTCAAGACATTTCACAGGGAGGTGCGTAATCGGTTATATTTTCTGAACTGAAAGATCAAACCAAATTATTGTTCGCAAAATATATATGTTGTTGAATGATCGTGATGAGAAAGGAAGATATTTCCTAAAGTGTATGCTGGTTTAGAAGTGTATTGATCGACAGTGTGTTGTGTCTCCGTATAAGAATTCCAAATCACAACGTTTCTAATGTCCCAAGGGCCAAGCGATTGTTAGCATGTAATCTATTTGATACAGAGTGGTTCATTAATATTATTGGGAGGTTCTAACCCTGATTGCTATATTATGTTTCAGCTTACAGGCATCACTCAAGCCTGGACGACACTATCCCTGCTTTCGGCATTAAAACGCTACTGCCACTAATATTCTGTCGCAAGCCTTCATGGACATTTTTGTTACGACGCAGACAGGCCGGTCTTTAATAACGTACATGAGATGATAATGTATAAAAAGTAAAGAACAGATCTGTTTTAGATTCTTGCTGTGATCATTGTTAGAGGCAGTCTCATCAGTATGGAAACACATACAATTTATATAACGAAGCCTGCATGTATTATGTATTAATAAGTGGTTCATACTTTCAAAGTGTCCCTATACTTTGCAATCCACACCTACGTTGTACAAGGATATATCGCGTGCCATCTATAGCTGTATGATCGCAACGTCAGTTCATGCCGTTTTTATTTTCTCAGGATCTGGAGGATACAATACCGCAGATGAGTATTACGATATCACAGACCCAGACACTGGAGTGGCGACTGCTGATTCAACGCTTACTACTGGTAGAAATGGAGAAAACAATGGTGCCATTGAAACTAAAGATTCGACCAACTATGGATATATTAACATGGGTAGGTATTTATGTTAACATATTGTTGTCGGAATTCCTTGATTCGCCAAGATGACTTCGACTACCATAACAAGATGTCAAGAAGGGGTACCTGAAGGAAGACTAGATTCTCATAATTTTGAAATGATTTACTTCTAGGTTACTATGGTGATCGATGTATCAGTGATCCTAGTCGATGTGTTGGCAGTGGCGTCACTATTTCTGTATGGGTTAGGGTTCTTGATATAAGCCACTTTGACGATGATTCTACAAATCCAGGACAGGTTGGATACATTCTAAGGTAATATTAAACATGATGAGCTATCGAAGGACGTTTTACAGCCATGTGTAGCAGTAATTCGGCTATTATATTTTCTTTTTACAAAGGTATTTAATGCTCATAAAACACATATTGATCGGATTACAAATAGAATCACATGCATGCAACTATTTTCAAAAGTTCGATGGATGCAAACGTTATGCATTCAACGAAGAGTTTGTTTGGTTGCCTTGGGACTAATATGCATTCTGAAAGTCACAATTTCAAGAAGTGCATATCCGTCCAGCTATCCAACCAACAGTCATGCATGCAATCATACATACATACATACATACATACATACATACATACATACATACATACATACATACATACATACATACATACATACATACATACATACATACATACATACATGCAATCATACATACATACATACATACATACATACATACATACATACATACATGCATACATACATACATACATACATACATACATACATACATACATACATACATACATACATACATGCGCATGCATGCATGCATACATACATACATACATACATACATACATACATACATACATACATACATACATACATACATACATACATACATACATACATACATACATACATGGTGCACCTGCATGCATGCAAGCAAGCAGACAGACAGGCATAATAAATTGTACATCGACAGTAAATCGGTAACCAAATTATATCATTTTATTGTCGTTTCATTCAGTTCAGGGGCACAGTCACAAGTAGCTCGAGGATTCGCAGCCTATACAAATGAAAACAGTACCTCCTTCATTGTCCACAATGGTCAGAAAAAATGGAAAGTGAATACGGGTTACATATTTGATAACTGGTGGATAAATATAGCTATGTCATGGAACGAAGCTAGTGGACTGAAAGTGTATCTGAACGGAAGTTTGAACGGTAAGTCTAAATTAAGTAATACCATGAAGATTATATACGAGCGTGTCAATCGGCTAAATACGGTGACTTGGCACTGATCCGGTGAGGGATTTTTTTAAAAGATATAAGTTATGTATTTTTAGTATTACTAAATAGTTATTTTCTTTTCATGTGTCCCATCAATCATCTGTAGTTTTCCGTAAAACATCTCCAGGGGTTTGCTTTAATGACACGCACATGGCTTTCACATGTAAAGTATGAACGCATACTTAATATATAATTTGTAAAGATTGTATAGTATTGTATATATACGTATTGTAAAGTACTAAATAATAACAAACTCCTTTGCACATTATGTTATTATGCTCGAATTATTTCACAGTCTCCGATGAAGTAGGGCAAATCGATACATCTCGACCAGATTTGTATGACTACCTACATCTCGGTAAGAGAAATGATGACGATAAGGATTATCTCGGAGGAACATTCGACGATCTCGCGATATGGTACGAGACTTTCGAAGACGAATCAACTTTAGAACTACAAGAGATGTTAACAGGGGAAGATACCAATGCAGTCAGTAAGTACCATCGTCTCTGAGCTTGAAAAGTAGTATATTGATGATTGGCAGTCTGGGGCATTAATTCAAGTACATCTGGAATAAGCTTACTCAATTCTCCTTAAATTATTGGATAAGCCCTACGTCATTTTTTGCAGTAATGGATCTACTCTATTTGAAACATTTAAATACACGTTTAATGTTTTTCGAACAGTGAATTAATATATTTGCTTCGATATATGTATCAATGATGATTTGGTAAGTTGGTTTCATTTGCTTTTTTATTCAATATTACTCATATGGTGTTATATTCAAATCTTTTATTTTCATAGAGGTAACGAATAATCACGAGGAGTTGGACGCTTTGTCGGCATTCACCGGAAACCCGAATTGTGCCGATCGGCATGAAGCTGATTGTGCTCGGAATATTGATGAGCTTTATCAGTTGGTGAGTTGTCTTAGTTTGAAAGTGAATGAAAAGTATTTGAAATATATCTTTTAATCAATCAAATTCCGTCTTCAAACAGTTTTATCTCAGAGGGAGTGTAATGCATGGGTTTGGCAACAAGGGGTGTTGCAGCAGCAAAAGCATCATTACGAAAACTACTACGTCGACAGCTAGCTATAGCAGTATGCTTCACCTTGTGTCGAAATGACGGTATTGCAAAAACAAGTATACATAAATCACAATAGTTTAGCGACTTAAGATAGTAGTAAACACACTCGCGCATGATTTTACACACACATGGAGAGTGTACAAGATCTCTCTGCAACACCCCATTGGATACAAATTGAATACAAGCGAATAAGCACTCACACTCCGTATTAAACAGATTCACTTCGAAACGGCTATGGATGCAATGTGTCAAAGAAACGAACACGAGTATTTTCCTTGTCTGTGACTGTGTGAATAACTATGAATTCTACGTGTGAAGAAAAACAAAAGTGAAAACTATCAAGTGGAGAACAATTTGAATACATTCTATGGAAACAAATTATTATGTCGAAGTTATATGTAAAACAGTATTGTGTGTTGTTTTCCTATCTACAGATAATGGACCAAACATTGGATGATAGTGGTTTTGAAAGTGTCCTGGACACACTGGACACATTCTTTGCATCCAATATGTATGTAACTGTCAGCGAACTGCAGACTGCTGTCCATATATTTGAAAAGTTAACAACGAGAGATAGACCAGAAAACATTAATATAACCCATGTAGAGGAAGAGTTCGAGGTAAGCTTTTTAATATCATTTTTTTATGCTCGATTTTTTTTTTCGATTTTTGACCTTCACTTATGATATTGTAATAACGATCTTAGAAGCACTTGATTTACAGAACCAAAGACAAGTTTTTTTTTGAAAACTGACCAAGCTTGGTTTTAATCTTGTTGTATCGTTGAATTGTACCACAGTGTTAATTGTTATCGTGTTTACGATTCCTTCACTAATTCAGAACTTGGTGGCGCTGTCCAGTAAACTGGTTATTCCAACTCGAGCAGTTAAATGGGGCGAGGTTCACGAGGTAAGGTGTTACTATAGTTGTGTAACTTTAGTAGATTTCATTAGATTTTATTACTGAATACAACTTACCACATGGTAACGTTGAATACTTGTTTTTATTTTACGGTTTATTCCAAAATTCAAATATTTTATTTCCATACACAGAGTCTATCGGGTACGTCTCAATTGGTGAAAGCATTGGAAGACTGGAGTGTTGACTTGGTATCACGATACGATGACGATTTGGATTTGGTTATAACATCAGACAATATAGGTAGGACATATTGATCATTTTAATATCGGGCGTAATAAATTGCGTTTGTTAAAACATGCTTAATTAGTAATTCTCCAGTCACAGGTAGTGATAAGAAGCCGTTAGCGTGCAATTCATGTCATGCAATTCATAAGTTTTTTCTGGTCTTTTGACGTGAATGGTGGTTTTGCGGCTTTTGTCGTTGTTTTTGTTCTTGTCGTTTATGTTGGTGGTTGTGGTAGTGGCGGTGGTGTTTTGATAAGCCGAAATATAATTATTAAACAAGCCAACTTGATTGATTTTAACAAATTTCAATGTTATATTACATTTATTTCATTCTACCTTCATAATACCGTTTTATTCTGTATACATATAGTGCAAGGGCGCCATCTACGACTGTATTCAATTACGTCTAAGAGGCATTCACATCGTAAATTTTCTATGCCATGACTTTCCAGGAATAGAAGTTCGCAGCATTCCAATTACTGGAGAGGATCTCGACCAATCTCCTATTTTTCCCAACTATGAAGATACAAGATGGAATGGAACCATACAAGCATGGAATAAACCAACAGACAATTTCATTGTTCCAAGGAATATCTTTCAGTTCACCATGGATGGTAAGTTTCTTCTGACACTGCATTATTACGATTTTGTACTCACTTATTCAATTAGAAAATGTAGTTTTGCTGCTAGTAGTATGCAATTTGATGATTATACGCTTATATTTTTCATTCTAAGTTCAATGGTCCTCCGCATATCAGGATGTAATGTTTTTTGTTGACAAACACGAAGCCGTCCCTAGTTCCGACCACCGTGATGAATTTGGTTTATGGCATGACATCTGGGTGCACTTTGGGGGGAAAATTATTGTAAATCATGTCTATGTCCACTAAGAAACAATTTAAAGTTCTGTCTTGGCGTCTTTAGTTACTGGCATGGCTTTGTTTCGTAGCGTGCGACCCAGAGAACATGTATCTGTGATTCAGACAACTGGTCCCCTTTATTTAGGAGAGTATTACATGTCCCCTTACATTGTATGTAATGTTATACGCATGCGTCAACCTTGTTGGACATGACAGTACCAACAATGTTATAATGTTGTCATCATTGTTTGTTCTTAAAACATTTTATTAGATTCTAGCGAACAACATTATCAATATCTCAGATCAAAGATGAATTCAATACTCTTATACTAGGGTGTCGTGTTGTTGTTTTTTCAACAGGTTATGACACTGCTAAGGTCATATTCGTTTACTACAATACGTTAGATGATATGTTTCCTCTTTCGACAGACGACGGGTAGGTATATGTAAATGTTATCAGAAACTGTATGTTGTGTACATATGTACTGTTATTTGTACACTGAACAGGAAGTAGCCAACGTTCTACTAGTTGCACGATCGGCCATCACGCGCACCTCAGCGTTTAAAAAACCACGTCAGAACCTCGCTAGCGAGCGCATTTGAAGACAAGCATGTATCAACGCATTCATGACAGAAAGCGTACAGTTTAAATCTTACAAGAAATCGGTTTGGCCACAAGGAGCGCTGTTGTTCAGAATAAACTTTTGAACAGCAAGTGAGGTGTGAGGGCTTGATTACTGTAACCTCCTTTGAAAATAAACAACTACAAAACAAAAAAGGCTGGTATTGATGTCATTCACAACAATACAAAAAGCTCAGCGTATTTTGTTTCTTTTCAGTGGTGTAAATGTTAGGAATTTATGGACTTTTTTTAATGCATGTTTCTTTGAATTCTTCATGTCATGTAATCGACATCCATAATGAAAGGTTAAGCCTCATAATATCTGGCGTCCTTGTGCGACGATTCTCTTCAAAATAATAACGGAAATATCATATTATTTACATGTATTTTATATTGCTTCTTTTTCACTTCGAAGGTTTGAATTGGTAGCCGATCAACACGTCACTATAGGGAGTCGGATACTATCCCTGCAAATAATACCACCACTCAGACGTGATTTGTACAATCCATTGGCAGTTACATTTGAACATTCAAGGGTAAGTGATCAACCGGGTTATGATTTCCTTTTCTGTAAACCAGTGTAAATTTATTCTCACTTTTTTTGAATCTCAATGAAAGCGCATATAGGAACTTAAAGTTGACATCATTCACGTTTTACAAGTTGGAAATTGTTGGTTGTGATTGAATGTTATACGCCTATAGCTACGTACGTGTCACGTTGAAACTGGTTTAATTATGCATTTCTTCAAATTTATTGAATTAATTAAGTTCAAACTTGTTGTTTCTATTTTCATCAGAGTCTTGCATCTGGAGAAGAACCAGTTTGTGCCTTTTGGAACTTTACAGTACCGTAAGTGCATTTGTCTATAAGGGCTATCAAGGGCATTCCTGTCTAAGGGCTATCAAGGGCATTCCTGTAATCAAATCCTTCCAAAATATAGCCATAGTCCACTTTACATCCCCATGAGTCTTTTACACTTTTAACATATGCTGTAAGCTGTATAGGATTCAGGCAAGAACGAAGATACGTGTCATTGTATTTCGAAATCCATACAAGTTGAAAGATTTGTCGATGATGTGTAAGTTCTTGCAATCTCACTTCAAAAGAGAGCCTACAACGATGAACCCATCCGTCTAAGAGATTAAAAACATTCACAGGGTTTTTAATACGGAAAATACTCATGTCTCAGTGCAAAGACTAACATCATATTTATTTGTTACAGAGACACAATATTTGGTGCCTGGGATACTACAGGCTGTTCCATCAAAACGACAAATTCCACACATACCGTGTGCAGTTGTTTGCATCTCACTAATTTTGCTGTGATTGTGAAGTCACCAGAACCAGATGTAAGTACTATGTATACTGTGCTATTACATTGTGCATATATCATATATTCTTAATATGCCTAAGTCAGAACGATCCGATCCTAAAGTGTACTAATAATCGTCAAGGAAAGATAAATAAAAGCAATAACCTTAAACAGAATTCTGTGTATATTTCGCAAAAAACCGTATTTTGTTTTCGATTTTGGTCATGTGCTCAACTATTTCCTCGTTTCTAATATCTTAATGTCCAAGTTACTATTGTGACCTAAAACTCGATTTCGTAATTTGTTTTTATTTCAAAATCCAATTTTTGCAGAATAAGACAAGACATGACATCATCATCGAATACATCATATTAATTGGTGGCGCTGTTTCAATTGGATTGATGGCACTGCTTATCCTTGTGTATCTTTGCGTTGGGTATGTTAACCATCAATATTCTTGGCTTGTCTTTGATACGGTTTACGTTAAGTTAGAAAGCACCACGTGCACCGATTTCCCTGAATATCAAATTTTCAAAACCTCTCCAAACTTAACCATGTTAAAGCTCGTTCTGGGTCCTTTCGAAATAATGAAAGTCATTAGAGTTCACCATCAATTTTCAAGGAAAATGTGTGATTCTAATGTGGGATGCTATCGAGTAATGATCATTTTGATCTCCATTTTTAAAAACATGTAGATTGGCCGCCATTTTTTCTCTCTTGAATTTAAGTCTTTAATGATTGTGTTTTCTTGAACACCATAAGTTGAAAGATTTCCTTTTCCTAGGTATATATATATTCTACGTTAACATCATTGAAATCGAGGCTTATGAGATCAGGGGCACTTAATCTCAGAGATTACAATGCCTTAAATATAAACAATTTCAGGGGAACGTGACTGATCATGTTATCCAGGTTTATCCACCGATCTTCTCTTTCAGTTATTTACGTACCTTGAGGCACGTGATTCAGATTAACTTATACCTTGCTGTGATCGGTGCTGCAATGGTATTTATACTGACTATATACCTGCAAGACGATGAGGTTTGTAAATATTATATTCTGAACATTACCTTTCAGTTCCAATTTCTCAAGTAAAAATAAATGGCATAGAGTAGTGTGATATAAAAAGTGTAGTTTGAGATTTACAATAGATATGTCGACTCTTCTCACACGAAAATTTCACGAAGTTTGCATTTCAATATATTTCCGATCAGAAATTAGACTCAGTCCAACTTCAGCCGAAAGGGCACTATGTTATTCAACAGCATGACATCACACATTTCTTGCTCATCTTTCAAAAATACGATATTCTTATCCTATGCGGTAGCTAACTGTATATAGCAGCACTTAAAATGTTGACACGTGGTTATCCTTGGTTGCTACATGCATGTACATAAGCACGGGATCTCGCGTGATCTTCTGCGAGACGGAAACGGGCTTGTCTTGTCATTTCCAGAATTATTGCAAGATTCTTGGAGCCTGTATGCATTTCTTTAATCTGGCATCGTTGTCATGGATGACTGTGGACACAATTAACCTTCTCGTAGAGATTAAGAAAGCGTTTAAGAAGAACCAAGATGATAAAGACGCCAAGAAGACAAACAGAGCAAGTTGCTCAGAGAAGACTCGTTACTATGTCATTCTAGGATGGGGTACGTACATCATGAAGTGCAAACATAGTTGTGAACTTTTTCGAGGGGTCTAAATTATGACTTGGGCACTGTCTCGTAAATTGTGTTTAGATATATCTCAGGATGTGCATCAAACGTATGGGAAACGATAGATATTGTTTTCATCAGGATTCTTCCTGTACACTTAGTTAGGTGGTAATTTAATAGATATAGACAATTGTTCATGATCACTATTGTTGCAACGTTTCACTAATGTAGTAATCTAAAAACCATTAGCATTTAGTCAATGTCAATGTCCTATGTCATTTTATTTTATTTCCTTAAACTTAGTACATCACCGCTACCCTTGATACTTCCGTCAGACATGTAGGTCTACCAAGTTTTCTCATACCCATTATTTTTATTTTCTGTTAATTTGATAGGTATGCCAATTCTTGTTGTTGCCACCACATTGGCTTTATCCTTGGAGGATTATGGATATTCACATATGTAAGTTAATTTTATTCGTAAGGTTTTACAAAATAATAAGTACACACACGACCAAGATCACCCACTCAGCTCACACACTGACTCACACACACACTCACTCACTCACTCACTCACTCACTCACTCACTCACTCTCACTCACACTTCCACGACTTATCAGCTCGTAAAATAGCAGTGTTGACAATTTAAGTCTCTGTGCAACTGACAACTAAAATAGTTATTGAAAATATCAACTGCTAACATTACGCCGTTCTCGTTACAGTTGCTGGTTGTCTTTGGACAACTTTGTGTACATGAGCTTCGTTGGACCAGCAGCACTCTTATTGCTGGTAAGTGTTATCAAAACAGAGTAAAACACAGCCGCACTATACTGATGTAGTTGTAGAAAGGATATGTTTTAATAGTATACTGCAGCTATTGACTGACATATAGAGTCAATACCTTGTACGTTTGTCTTCCATATAGGGTAAATATATGTGCCATAAAGTGATAATATTATAGCTTTTAAAAAATTTAATATGTGGTTGGTTTGATTTACTGTGTTTGGTTTTCAGGTGAACTACGCCACTCTCATTGAAGTGGCACGGAATAAGAACAAACATAGAGAAGATGCCGAGTTCCTATCTGGATTCAAGTAAGCCTCGTCTAGTAGTTCTAACGCCACATGTACTGAACAGAACAAATGCTACTTTTCAGATAGGGTTATGCAGTCACAAACTAGTCTACAGTGATGGTGGCGTAAACACCCATCGTATGCCATAAAGCGATTCTTTTGCACAAAATTAAAGATCACAGAAACAGCTGTCATATAACTTAATTGATTTAATTAGTTTATATTTCATTCATTATCTTTGTCTCTCACATTTGACTTCGTGTAGGTCCAGTTTCCGGGCAGCCTTTATTCTGCCTTTATTACAGGCTGTTGGATGGACATTCGGGATTCTGTATTTGCATGGTGATTTTCTCATCTACCGTTATGTGTTCATTATAATTGTTTCTTGTCAGGTGAGTTCGCGATAGGATACCAAGCCATATCATACTGATATCAAATCTCCAAGAGTTAACTGAGAGTGGTACAATCTGTAACTTGAATGGTTACCCCACTGACCACCAACATCGATGTATAAATTACTCATTACACTTGAAACTACACATAGTTAGACGGAAATATGCGTTGATATAGTCAGTGCTAGATGTGCGTAAATATGAAAAAAGACAGTTTGCAACCGAGAGTGTGATGTTTTTCGTGTAAGTGTATTTTGATAATAATACACCTTCAACTTTGTAAAGGTGAAACGTTTTGCTGACTACTGACTTGTAAGAGGTAGACTGTAATAAGGTACGCCGTGATTGGGCGCCCTCACACATCCATCAACCTCTTTCACAGAGCGATAACCGAGCAACACGATGCATTTTACAGTCTACAAAAGATGTCGAATGCCATATTTATCATCATAAGTACGCAATCTACATACTTTATTCTACGTTAATCGTCCATGTTATTTTTTTATTTGAAAAATTTCAGGGCTTCTTTGTGTTCATGTTCCACTGCGTCATGTCAAAAGAGGTACGTTGCTATTTTATGTTACAAGTAAAACATTGTGTGTCACGTGTTTTGTGCAGTTTTTGTAGGACTCTTACAACAGTCATAAAATCGATAATTGATGCTGTTTTATAACAGAACAATAATCAATTTATCAAATATAAAACCTCAAAGCTCCACGCTGCCTTGTTGAAATACTAGTTTAAGCTTATATTTGTGTCTTTTTTTATCAGGTCAGAGCGGTTTTCTTACAACAAGACCCTGATGTGGAATTCACAACAATCCGACCTATTTCATTAGTAAGTTGAAAGAGTGTACTCACGCATATATTATCTTTTAATAAGGGTTGTTGAAATTATTACAATTACAGTGATTTTTAATGGTGACATGTAAATACGTACCACCATTTCGAGGTGGCGCTATAGGCCGCTTGACGGCGCTTTTCAATTAGCGCTATATCAAAATAAATTCGCACTCAAATGTTATGCATAAAATCCAAATTTCAAAATCCTACACCAAAGCGAGCAATCATGCCTTTTTGAATTGGTGCTTATCCGCCTAACTACACGGCTTTTGTATATATCTTTGTTCAGACTATAAAGTCAACTAATCGGTATATTATATTTCAGAATCCGAGTTCGGTAAAGATTCAGAAGTAAATTAGTAGTCTTAGATAATACGTTTGGTCTGTTTCTTTTTTAACGAGATTTTATCTAGTATTTTGTTGATTCTGTTTGAAGACTGGCAGTAGGTTTTCAGCCATATTGCTAATCCGTGACTATGCTAACAGACCGTCTCTAAATGGTGTATATTTAATACTTGCGTATTGTTTGAAATGACAAAGGTTACAAGGTATGACACCAGATTTTACTTTCAGTGTCTCTAACTCAAAGTAGCAGTGATGTTATCTTATGAAAATAAAAAAAAAACACTTTCGGTAACACTTTCTACTCAGTAATGTAGTATACGAAATACACGACCATTTTTTTTTTGAAATGTCATGTCTTCTGTTGTGATATTTGACTTTGATAATTTTATCTTACAGTCTCGGGCACAATTGCTGTCGAGCCAGATGGAATGTAAGTGAAATGAATCTGCTTATAGATAACATTTCTTTTTTTTGTAAAGGTTGATTATTGGCCACTACTTTAATTCTGCATGACCCATGAGTACATGTAGTCGAGATTGTCACAACCAAACGTTCTGACACCAACTGCAGTTAAATATCTAATATGAAATTCAACAATAAAACACAAACATAAATGTATGTGCTTCAAACTGTTCTTTTCTATACTTTTCTAAAAATTTTGAAATCCTAACATTAGGACTAACATTTTATCTTTCATCCATTTCCTTGTAGACCGACATTAGGACACTCATCGGGAGTTCGTTGTTGACACCGTGTGGAGACAACAAACAACACAAGTTATGATAAAATAGCGATAACGTGTAATTATTTGTATCAACTAATGTTTCGTCATTGAGTACAACCCTTTCTATTACAAGAATTTTATTGAAATATTCTCGGATTTAACTTTCCTCACAAAGACAATACAGTAATGTTTAATGTTGTTGTTTTTTCTATGAATACCGTAGTACAAGTCTACGTATGTAATATATAACTCAATATTTATCAAAGTTTATACTGAATAGGTGTAAAGTAATGAATTTATAAACGTCAATCATTTACAATATTTTATCTGGATTACAGTAACCTTGTAGATATCCCAATGTTGCTTATAATATTATACATAAATTATAGACATGCAAAGTGTTCCGATCCTGATAAAGGTATAATTAGTAATCGACGTATCTTGAGGTATATATATTGTGCTTTTCCTCTATCATGTAATCATGACCATTGGAGTTTTTTGTTAACATTTCCTGTCTAGCTATAAAATGATAATCTGGAGATTAATCTTTGATGTCGTTGACGTTTGACTATATCAATAAATGAATCATCATTAAATTCTCAGCAACTTATGTGCAGTGTATTGCTTATTTACAACTCTCTGATGGCATGGTATAACGATACTACACTGAAACAACTTAGTGCACTGCAAGACACCAAGTTCATTGTGATGTAATAGGCTGTGCTAACCACCAGTATCCACAACACAACGATGTCCGATGTCCAATCCTGGCCCCGGGAGATGTTGAGAGAGAGAGAGAGAAAGAGAGAGAGAGAGAGAATTTAAAAAATACTGAAACAACCAAACCCGCTTATTTAATCTTTAAAAGAAAGGATGAAAATGTGCCGTGTAATTTTGCTGAAAATATATAAAACGATAAATGGAATAGATTGAAAATGACAACAAAATAAAACACAGAAAAAAACTCGTTTTAATTTAATAATATTGAAGACGCTATACCGTCTCTCTCAAAATTAATCATGAGGTATCGTCATGAAAATCGACAGAAAACGGAATGAAATTAATAAAGTGTTGATAATATCAAACTTCTGTTGATTTAACGTTCAATCTGTATCCACATTATATGCTTATGTGTACAGTCATATCATTTCATACCTCGTGCAACTCAGACATATGTATACATAACATCAACTTCCGAATGTAGGATTTGCGCATGCGTATTTGCAATTCAATTGATCCATGTTTCAAAGACAAGATTCAAGAAAACCGAATGTCTTTGAAAGGCACACCAACTCGCCGAGGAACACGACATAGTGATATATACATGTAGGCATCTGGATTTCAGAATCATGGTGATCTCAAATTGGAGACCACATAATGATTGCCATTCCGACCATTTCTTGCTAAAGTTTGGAAGTTTATGGAGTGCAGGTAAGTGCAATAGTTGATCTCCGAGTCAGACTCAGACAGCTTAACTAAAATAACGAGGCTTCAATTGAATGTGATAGGATTTTGATATGTATCAAGCACCACATTTTTTGGACACTTTTCTTAGCATGCCCACACCACAATGACATACACGAAACGTTTATTCTCTCAAATATTATCCCGTACATTTAAACGCAACACAATTGCTAGAAATAAGACCCCAGAGTTTCATGATCCCTTGCATACCGACATACCGGTTCGTCGTAAACATACCCTTTTCATTAACGCCGGGAAGAACATGTTCAAAATATTTATTAAAAGTCACTAAAATATATAAATATCATCTAAACTTCTCAAATACAATTATTTTAGATATTTTTTCAATAACGTATTGCCGTTTAACGTGACGTTGGTAACCTAAAAGATGATTCTTAATGATTTGCATAAATCGAACGAGATTACGAAACACTCAAAAGAATGGGAATTCGTAGAAGAAAAGACGAGATGGTGATATCGATTTATGACGTCAGAGTGAATGGTGTTTAGACGTAGCAGTGTATTAATTATTCATGGAATAATCACTTTACTTCCAGTATTATTAAAAATAGAACAGTTTCACAGTTACATGTAAATTGACTTAAAAGTCTTAAATTTTAACTTTTTACCAAATTAGAGAAGTGATTACTACACAACCTAGATGTTCTGATCTGCATATGTATCTGTGAATGTATAAACAAAACTGTAGATTACAAAATTGTGATGACTGTTGATATTTGACTAAAATGACGTCCCATTTGGCAACAGCACTTAAGGTACCGCGACCCACAGGTGGAAGGTTTGTATGCATGTGCGAAAAGCGTTGATAGACACAAAGATATACATTGTACATTGCATGCAAACTCTAGATCTGTGAAGATAATCTTCTTTCATTACGTTTTTTGATTTTTTTGGAAAAATAAAACGTTCGAAATTGTGTGCCCTCACTCAAAATGTTGTCTTTCATGCAACCCACAGTACATGTTTTCGAATTCGAAATTTAAGCACTTCTTCCGTATTTTGCCTATCTTGGCATTACGCATGGTATGTATATTACAATATAGAATATTCTGTCAATGTTTCTCACAGTTATCCAAGTTCATCGCTCCCTCAACGATCAAGCGCGGAATCGAAGGAGAATATCTTTTCCTGACAACCAGATGACGAAAAAGAGGCTACTATTTGCAAGAATGTGACCAAAACAACCCACAATCTACAGTCACAGATATACGGTGTTACCGGTTCGAGATCTCGTGCTTTCACGTGATAATGATAAGAAGATCCAGAAGGGAAGTAACACTACTTTAACAATTGCCAATTTACCCTGTACTTCTACTATGCGAATTTTGCAAACTAAATAATTGATCTATTTTAGTATTGTTTTCGTTTGTTTTGATATTATATAAAGGTGTTTATTGCGTTATTCAATTTGTATTTATAATTGTGATGCATGCATATATACGTACGCGTTTGCTAAATACCATGAACTTGTGAATTTTTCTGGACCTTGAAATAAATTTAAGAAATTATGACTTGGCAATGTTTAGTTTATGAACATTTAATTATACAACATCGGCGATTTTTACCTGTTGCGGAAAAAATAAAAAACTTGACAGTACCACACATTTTGAATTTCACTTATATTTGGATGAGATCGAAAGATTGTGAGCTCAGAAGGATTGACACTGCTTTGGTACGCGCTGAACGTTCGTTCTTCGAAAATGACCACTTCAACTCTGTACAGGAAAACAAAATTATTATTTTCAAGAATTGCTTTTTTAAACTAATTTGGAAACGAAGGTGTAAAGCCTATTTTCTGTCCTCCCAAAACATAAACACGAGAAGTTGTGGTATTTTAAGAAGTTCGTCGTTTTTAACTGGCTGGCAAGATATTTTTTTGGGACATATCAACATTTATGTTTTCTCCATTGTGTGTTTCTATAACATTAATTTTTTTGTAATTTGCATGTATTATTTAGAAATTGTCGTATCAAGGCTACATATTAAAATGTCTTGTGGCCGAACGAAAACTGATCATGTTCGATTGTTTTCAGTACCGGGTCCTTGTTTCGTTGCTCCTTGTAAGAATGGTGGTTCTTGTGACGATGGAGAAGGAGAGTTGGACACGTTCACGTGTGAATGTATGGGAACTGGTTATGAAGGTGCTACTTGCGAGGATGATGTTGATGAGTGTTCAACCAGCACAGACGACTGTCACTCATCTCTTGCCACGTGTACTAACAACGTTGGTAGTTTTTCATGTTCGTGTATCAGTGGATATACAGGGAATGGCGTCACTTGTACCGGTATGTAGTAAGACTTGATTCAATTCGCGTTATGCCAATCGCCTCACTACGCTAGTCTAGAGCAGACATTTATCTTTTTAAAATATTAACTATACATCTAAATAATGAATCAGCAACGTATGTGCTTTGACCTTGATTAGATAGTAAGAAATGGATTCGACATCATTTTAACATTCAGCATACTGGACGTCAATTATTTTACACCTACTTCCTAAATATAAATATATAAATATAAATATAAATCTTATTCGACCATTACCATGGCAACCACAACTACGTGACCACAATACAATAACCTGTATATATGTGATCACCACTACCACAACATAAAAACACCATCTTAAACATTTTTTTAAAGTTTAAAAGTTTTCTCCATATGAGTAGCTATTTGGCATTGTTGAATAATACAAAGGAAGCTTTTCAAACATATACTTAAGATATCATGAGAGATTTATAAAATGCCTGACTATTTCCCTTTAGCAATAATGTATCTTTTTATGACTTAACTTTACAATTTAGATATCAACGAATGTACTAACGGCACGGATGATTGTGTAGCCCTATCAACTTGTGTTAATACCGTTGGAGCGTACACGTGCGACTGTGACAGCGGCTATGGGGGCGATGGTAAAAGCAGCGGCAGTGCGTGTTCTGGTAAGTTCAAAACTGATGATATTGCCTAATCGATATCCTGAAGTCGTGCGATATTTGTAAGATTTTTTTTTTTATTTATTTTCGTCATCTTTTTACTTAACACTTTGAAGTCACCGGTAGAAGATAATAGGTTTCAAATTAGTAGTTGACTGTACGTGACTTAATGACATTCATTGAGGAAATAAATAACAAAAACGACGACCTAACAAAAATGTTCCACACTCACATCGGTGCTTATTTTACACCGATTGGCGTATAATTTATACGTATATCGTTAAAATAAATATTGTCTTTCCATGAATATTGATCATACATATTAGTATTTGAATGTGACATGGACTATAATTAATATAAATTGATAGCATGATCAGGAATGATCAATGAGTACATTTGTATTAATGATAAGTGAGCGACAGTTTATTCTAGAGAATTACTGATATTTAATACCTGTTTCCGTTGTAGATTTGGATGAGTGTTCGTTAGGTACCGATACCTGTGATCCATCGAAATCAACCTGTTCAAACAATGTTGGATCATTTACATGTGTTTGTAAAAGTGGTTATGAAGATGCTGATAGTGATGGTGACTGTGAAGGTGAGTCAGTTATGTACATATTTATCTGTCTTTCCACGTGTCTGTCTGTCTTTTCGTATATGTATGTATGTATGTATGTATGTATGTATGTATGTATGTATGTATGTATGTATGTATGTATGTATGTATGTGTGTGTGTGTGTGTGTGTGCGTGCGTGTGTGTGGACATGCGTGAATGCGTGCATGCATGCATGCAGGCATGTATGTATGTATGTATGTATGTATGTATGTATGTATGTATGTATGTATGTATGTAGGCTGTCTGTCATCTGTTTGTCATTCTTTCTTACTTTCCTGTCTGTCTGTCTGTCTGTCTGTCTGTCTGTCTGTCTGTCTGTCTGTCTGTCTGTCTGTTTGTCTTTCTCTCTCATCAGTCGTATCATCACTAGAATGATGATGTTACCTATGTGTCTGTCTGTCTGCCTGCCTGCCTATCTGCCTATCTGTTTGTGTATCTGTCTGTCTGCCTGCCTGTCTGTCTGTCTGTCTGTCTGTCTGTCTGTCTGTCTGTCTGTCTGTCTGTGTCTGTCCGCATGGTTTTTTTTTAATTATTTCGTTCTGTTCATTAGTGATCCTGAGATTGCGTGTCTAACTTAATCTCGTTGATTTACACAATTTCCTATACATATAGACATTGACGAATGTACTGAGGGTACCGATGATTGCGAGGCACTCGCGTCGTGTGTAAACACTGCTGGGACGTTTTCATGCGACTGTAACACTGGCTATAGTGGAGATGGTACAACTGGCGGCTCTGGGTGTTCTGGTGAGTACACAAGTCCTATGCCTTTGCATTAGACGGTTAGAGTATTTTTGGGTGATATCTTGTTGTTTTACTAAAAGGTTATTTCTTGTTTTTTCGCTCACTACAATCTACTTTTGAGTGGCAGTATCATATTTTACTTGTTATGGTAGTAAAACGAATAATCATACGTTTTGTTCTTACCATATGGTTATTATTGCAATATTGACACTACACGGATTCTAACTGAAGACATGCGATTTCCTCCCCATTCGTCACTTATCGACGAATGTGATATAGTTAACCGATACCAATATTCAAATATGTTTATTACATTTCAGTTATGCCTAAACAAATCTAAAGTCGGCAGATTTTTATGGAACTATTTTTGTGAAATAATACACTTCTCTCCTCAGATGTGAACGAGTGTTCATTAGGTACTGATTCCTGTGATACTTCAATCTCGTCGTGTACAAACGCAGTGGGATCTTATACCTGTGTTTGCATAGCTGGTTTTGAAGATGCTGATGGTGATAACGATTGTGAAGGTGGGTCAGTTACATGTACAAACATGTCTGTCTGTCTGTCTGTCTGTCTGTCTGTAATGTATGTATGTATGTATGTATGTATGTATGTATGTATGTATGTATGTATGTATGTATGTATGTATCAATATGTATGTATGCATTGACATTTTAGTGTGTCTGTCTGTTTGTCTGTCTGTCTGTCTGTCTGTCTGTCTGTCTGCCTGTCTATCTGTCTGTCTATCTGTTTATCTGTCTGGCTGTCAGAAGTTGTATGTGTGTGACCGACTGTCAGTCTGTCTGTCTGTCTAAATCCGCGAACTTGCAATTGTTAAAATGGTCTGTTGCTTTGTTTATCAATCTGCCCGTCTCTGTCTGTATCTGCCTGCCTGCCTGCCTGCATGTCATTCATCAGTGTTTCGTTAAAGGTTTAAATGTGTATGTTTTCTATGACACTTAAAACCTCAGTCACTACCTGTTAATCATCCTGTGTTCACTGCCTTCTAGACTGCCTATCTACCTCAGACTCTCATATCACTCTCAATCTCTGTTTGTCTCAATCTTGATACATTTCCTAGATCCTTTATCAAAATCATTTTGTTACTTCAATTCTCAAAGTCATTGATAGCACATAGATCCTACAGTCCATTAAACTTTTCCAGCCATCAGTTGATACAAACAATCAAACCGGCATTTCGTTTGCTTTAACAACACGAGTACTCTCCTAACATATTTCTTAAGGCTAGGTAGAAGAAGATTGTGATCTTAACTGTTTTTCTATTCCCACAGATGTTAATGAATGCAACGTAGGCAGCCATAATTGCCATGTATCTCTCGGTGATTGTTCCAATAACTATGGCTCATTCAGCTGTGCCTGCACAACGGGCTACGAGGGCAACGGCGTTTCATTTTGTTCAGGTCAGTATCCTGCTCATAAACAGATTTGTAATTGAATTGGATTAAAATGAAATGAAATGAAATGAATTGAATTGAACTGAATTGAATTGAATTGAATTGAATTGAATTGAATTGAATTGAATTGAATTGAATTGAATTTGAATTGAATTGAATTGAATTGAATTGAATTGAATTGAATTGAATTGAATTGAATTGAATTGAATTGAATTGAATTGATATGAATTGAATTGAACTGAATTGAACTGAATTGAATATATATATATATATATATATATATATGTGTGTGTGTGTGTGTGTGTGTGTGTGTGTGTGTGTGTGTGTGTGTGTGTGTGTTTATATACTATAACATTAAACTAACCTACAATATACGCTAATACGGTAGTACAGTAAAGGTGCAAGAAAGTCGTTAAACCTATCAAGTGTGTCTTTACTTTCGCGCTGCACTATATGTGATATTTTCTGACCATAAATATTTTATTGTTAAATTTACATTTCATCATTCATATTCATTTTATTTGTTTCAGATATTGATGAGTGTGATCAGGGCAGTGATAATTGTCATACAACATACGGTATATGTGCTAATACCGCTGGCTCTTTCACATGTACCTGTAAGACTGGATTTGCTGGTAATGGGGTCATTTGCGCAGGTTGGTATAAACGTGGCGTCATCTACATTACGTCACCATATAAATATGCATGTAACTACCAGAATGTAATAGAAGAATGACATATATATTATTAAAGTTTCAACTTAATTTTTTTTTATCTGATTCAGAGAAATAGTTATCGAATTGCAGAGAAAAAAAAAGAATCATTTTTTTTCGTTAGAATTGCATTTCGGAGTTGATGAAATGGTGTGCTTACTTATTATTGGTACAGCGATTCCTAACGCAGTCTTCTGTGCAGTTTTCTTGTCGTGTGTTGTAAGTTAAGTTAGCAAGATGAAAACGGTGTCATTAAAAGTGACAACTTTATGTAAATATAAGTACATATAGTACATCATTGTGTAGCGTGGTAGCTGCAATCATTAATTTTTCGAATGGATAGAGGAGAGTCCGTCTTTGAAAGTGATCCTGACACTTGCATGTAGAGATGACAGATTGAATTGTACCTTCTGACACTGTTTTATCTTAAATTGACTATCTGCATGACAGAAATCAACGAGTGTACAGGAATAACGTGTTCACATAGTGGTACATGTGTTGATCTGATTGGTAAATACAGATGCGATTGTGTTTATGGTGCCTGGGGTGATGACTGTGAATATAGTAAGTACTTTCACTGTAAATAATTCTATGTACTTTTTTTCAAGAGGTGAGTCTGCATTTCATATTTTTCAAGCTATTTATACTCCCGTTTCCCGTTTAGTCGTTTATTTGAGATAATTACTAGTACTGTAGTAGATCACAACACTCACGTACATTAATGTGCATGCATGCATACATACATACATACATACATACATACATACATACATACATTGTACATACATACATACATACATACATACATACATACATACATACATACATACATACATACATACATACATACATACATACATACATACATACATGTATACATACATACATACATGAGTATCATAAGCAATATTTATTATAATTTTATTTCAGGTTTCTTGTATGTGGACACCGTGGCAATGTTTTCTGGCTCCTATTATTGGTCATTCGACAATTTCAACAATGGTACTTATGCAGACAGCCAATCAGACGCTGCACATACTGGAGACGCTGGTAACACATTAGAAAACGACTACGGTATTGACGGGAAGTCGGTGGTGACGTCAGAAAACGGAACTAACGATTGTGTCGATTTTGGAGATTTTAGCGGCGTCTGTGTTAGCGACCCCCAGTATTGTACCGATGGATTGTCAGCCTCGGTATGGGTCAGACTAACCTCAGATCAGATCAGAGAGTCGGGTTCCAAGTACATTTTCAGTTCAGGTACAGTACAACGACTTCAATATTGATCATATTCCCGAACAAAATTATTTTACAAATGTGTAAAGTTTATATCAGGACAAATTGAAGTACTTCACACTAATGAGGTATTACTCCCCCAACAGCTTTCATCGTTCAGCTGAAAAAAATACGAGTGACATATACATAAGGGGTCTCGCCACTATGAGTTGAAGACGAGTGTTGACAAAGCCCTTATGAGTTTTCAGGTTGAATGAAGAAAGCTATAGGAGAATAATTATATAATATATGATACCTGCACAAGCTTAATTAGTGAAAAGGAACTACCGCTGCAGACACAGTGACGTAGACGCGTGTTGCCGTGACGTTGTACGACCAAGAAGCGCTTCCCATATTTTTCGTTTGAAAGCGTTCAACTTGACAGTTTTCAATACAGGGTATACGTATGGACTGATGGTTCATCTTGTACAGAGTGTCTTGGTACTCTAGACAACCAATGATATTGTAGCGATTGGTCACATGAGAGACCGTATATAGATATTGGCCAAGTCAGTTATCTCGCTAAGTCTAAGAAATGATTCAAGTCAATATTTAGAGTGCTGGACAAGTTGAAATCTAGTGAATGTTTTATGAAAACTTTTAGGAAACGAAACGATATTTTCTCAAGTCATTTCTGGAGTGTACGAATTTGAAGACTAAGTTTGTATCCTTTTGTCGTTGTCTTCATTGCAAATTCTTACAGAAGTTTACTGTTATTTTATTTTTTTATTTTTTGCATTAACAGGACCTCCCGATTCTACAGGATTTTCTCTGTATAAAGAACCTAACAAGTTCTACGTAATTGTAGCTAACAGTACGTACAAGTGGGAGGTCAAAGTTCAGAATGCATTAACAGCTGATTTGTGGAAGAATATTGGTTTCTCTTGGCATTGGAGATATGGACTAGATGTAAGTGACGTCACATTAATTAATGGCGTATAGTAAGACATTCTTTTGTTTAAATTTTACGCTTATAAATCCTTTAAAGTTTCTGATTTCTGATTGTTGCCAGAATATGATAAATTTCTGTTCAGATTTTGTGTAAAAAGTGCCAAGAGTCTGTTTCTTTTGGCGCTGACTAGATAAACTAATGCACAATTGAATAGATAATATCACATATTGGTGACAATATGCCGGTGATAATTAAATCTACTGTAAACGTTCCACCCCCTTTATAGGTTACAGTTGATCTAGAGGTTGTCGGGTCAGATCTTACGGGCACACAAATTACAACTCCGGCACTTGTGGATAAACTGACTCTGGGCTGTCGTTACGATTCTGTGGACTACAGAGACCATTCAGCTGGCATGTTTGATGAGTTTGCCGTGTGGGCAGACTACACCAACTACACTGACTACGTGCGATTGATGGGTGGACTAGGTAAGTAATTTTGATGGGTTGAAGGACTTCAGGTTAGATAACAAAATGTGGATGATGATGACCAGTACAGTAATTTTAGGGTTACTGGGGTTTTGAGTATTGCCTCCTGTGTGGTGAAATAATTAGTCAAATACTGAGAAGGTGATAACGACCAGTTCCCAGCCCGAATAGATATTTAAATCCAAATGTGTTTAGTAAGAATAGTTTACACTAAAAATAAGGCGCGTGGAATTTGGAAGAAAGTGTCGTCTTCAAATTGAAAATTTGTACGAAAACACAAATTAATGAATTCAGGTGTGCCGCTTCAAGGAATATACCATTTCATAATATTTACATAGATATATATTTTAGTGGCTCACCTTAAATTTGCTCCATTAATATCGGCTAGAGATAAAAGTATATCTTATAAATGTTAACCATTGAGAGGAAAAGTTTCATACAACATACATCAGCCACCTCGATTTGTCACTTTTGCTTTTAACACTAATTTAATACGATTGCAGAGTTTAGAGTCAGATAGCAAATGAGTTTGGAAGAAATTTCGATATAATAACAACGATAATAACAACAAGAACTTATCTTTATTTATTCACACAAAAATTCAACAGATGAGGACGATTGTGTTTCTGGACCGTGTCAGTATGGGTCGTGTCGTGACGTAGGCATGGCGTCATGGGAGTGTGACTGTTTAGACGGTTACAATGGCACTCAGTGTGAGATAGGTGAGTTACAACAACTATCACACATGTAAGCTATGGGTAGTTTAAAAATTTTCACAACGCAAAATATTATATACAGTGTACTTTCCGAGATATATAACTGCAGTATGTAACATGGGCAGTGTATCGTTGCTATTTGAGTATGGGAACGTCCGACGATCTACTATTTTTACAAGTAAGCATAAATAATACAACGATATTGTAATTTTTTACTTTTAGAAAAGTTGACAATATTTAATTTTGTCATATTAGCTGTTTTGTTTTCGTAATTGTTATTATAATAATTGTACCATAGCCGTATTATTTGCGTTATCGCAAAATAAATGGCGTGACCCAAAAACTGAAACGTCTTATTTGTGATAGACCTGGACAGGACCTTTGCTTGCTACCCAAATATTAACTATGACTTAATTAATGTATATAATTATCTTTTCTTTCTGGTCAGAAATCGACGAATGCGCGTCAGATCCGTGTCAAAACGGAGGAACGTGTACCGATCGTATCGCCTTATTTGAATGTGAGTGTGCATTCGGTTATACAGGAGACTTCTGCAGCCTTGGTAAGTGATAAACACATCATCTGTAGTCGTTGAACATAAGCTTACATTCTATCAAACATTATGATTATGGGTGATTTTATTAAAAGGCAATTTTAGTTCTAGTATGTTTTTACAAACCAAAAATAGCAAGTAAATTGTAATATATGGGTTCATTCACCAAATGTAATAACTGACTCTCCCTTCTCTCAATATTCAGATTTAACACCTAATTACGACTTTTCCAACGTCGTGGACCTCCTTCCAACGTCTTTGAGTAAGTATAAGTTATTATACTAGACAGACAGACAGACAGACAGACAGACAGACAGGACAGAGATTGATAAAAGGCGAGAGTGGGGAAAGGGAGGGGCAAGGGGCGCGGGAGATAGATTGATGGATGGATGAACGGATGATAGATTGGCAGTTTTATTGAAGTGTTTATTTGTAGAAGAACTATTGAAACGGAGGTCACTTTCTAGGTTCATTCGCTGAGACACTTTTTATAGAAACTGAAAAATAGCAATCATCCCTTCAAGTTTACATTTTCCTTTTGAATGTCAGTTAATTTGTCGTTTTTCATTTACTAGGTTCAACACCGGAAAGCAACCCGTTCTACGTTTTAGCACCTTACATCTGGCCGTTGGCAACTAGTGGCGTTTCGCTCGACATTACCGGTTCAAATTACAGTGTTGTCGCTGGAAGAGCTTCAGTCGGTCTATATGTACAAGTCGGAGCAGACGACACATGGGTCAATCTAGGCGACTTTACTGACCATTGCATTGGGCTCCCAAGGGAATGTGTGGATGGTATTAGTGTGTCAGTTTGGTTAAAAATCGGTTCGAAGGTCAAAAGCAACACCCCGGCTTTCCTGATGTACTCTGGTGCTGAGAACCAAGGTGGTCGTGTGGGTATTGCAATCATGGTGACCTCTGACAACTCACTACTTCTACAAGGTATTTGCACTTTTGCCCAAATTATTTTTTAGACACCAACGGCTTATTGTAAAACCATTTCGAAGAAAAGCTTACTGTGATGTCGCTTCAAATGGGGAAAATCTTAAATCTGAAAAGACCTTTAAATGACTTGATGTCACAGCGAATACTTCGAAATAAATGACATTTTCTAAGAACACATATATCAACAAGTTACCCTTTTGTATTATTAGCTTTTTTGGGAAGCGTTTAATATAGTTGTTTTCTCCACAATTCTTACAATAAATTGTACATAAATACCGCCCCTTTGTCATTAAGACAAACCTTATTTCTTTACAAACTGCATTAACACACACACACACACACACACCCCACCTGCACCCCACCCCAGCCACGCCCACCTAAATCAGTTTAACACATTTTATACACATAAAAATTAACCTGAGTCATTCGTTACCCCGACAGTGGTCGACGGATACAACGAAGTGAAGAGTGCTTCAATCCCAGAATCATTAGTACCATGGGATGTCTGGGCTAATGTGGCTTTCACTTGGGAAGAGACCAATGGCACACATGCTTACATCAACGGGAGGCGGATTACCAAAGCTGTCAGCGTCATAGAGGCTAGCGGAGACTACAATTCCCATAATGTTCT
>NC_135555.1:10956430-11058930 GCF_964340395.1 Glandiceps talaboti | reverse complement strand
CTATTTTATACTGTTGGAAAATGCCGTGAACCAATCAGAAGCCAGTATTGGTCCCAATGAATACACTGTGATTGTGGATGATGACACTGTTGAATTAGTTGACCAACAGTCAGACATCCTCTTAGGTACGGTGCTTTCTTGTTTATATTGAGAGAGAAACATACTGTCAAAATCATGACTTAAACATGAATAATCAACACAGTCATTCTGTTAAGATTAAACACGCAATGGCATAGTGAACTTCCAGTTTAAGAACCCAATTTAAAAGGATTTCAAAATCATAAGTTAAAATATTATATAATTGCTGCAAAGCTTCAAATATCCGCCATATGATGGAAATGATTTTAAAGGGTCTCTCTCTTTTTTCTTGTATATTGTAGGTAACTTTAACCAGTCATGCTTAAGTGATCCGTCGTTATGCTATAGAGGTCTAACAGTAGCCTTCTGGTTCAACTACGCCTACTCGACTAGTGGCACTGAATACATTATCAGGTAAGCTTATTCAGTCTCATGTAAGTGGCTGATACCTTTTCATTACGTCTATCATGTATCTGTGTTATCCATGGCCACAAAGCAATGAAAAGATATCGCAAACCCAGGCAATTCTTTTTACAACTCGAGATTATTAATTCCTAGCAAATCATATTCCTTTGTTGTTTGTAATTTTGTAATTTTGTTTAGCAAAACTGTTTTATTCATATATAATAATAATATGTGTATAATAACAGTCTATTCATAATGCACTACTTTCACTTTCCTCAACTCTTGTGATTACTTTTATTTAGTTCCGGAGCACAGGCGACTTCCAGAGGCTTTGCTGTGCACAGGCAAGGCTCATACTTGAAGTTTATCGTTGATGATGGATCGAACAAGTGGACGGTCGAGTTTGATGTTAATGTAAGTACCTTTGGGTACTCACACCATTTATTATTGTCGATATATTTTGTATACACAGTTTGAATTTATACTAACTAAATATTGCTTGTGAATCACCATCATGTGTTTCTCTTCACAAATTATTTATTTTATAATCAAGTTTCATTCCCTTTAGATGGTATTTGAGTTAGCCGTCCAATATTTTTTTACGTATATGCTAATTAGCTTCATCCATTCTACGAGAAATAGTCACAGAACAGTACCATAATATACCATCACAAATATGTCATTGATATCTCATTATCGCCCATTTGCGTGTCCATGGGTGAGTCAAGGCAACATATAATACCCGCGGATCCCAACTATCCTTACCACGACGTGGAGTGTGTACTATTATTCAGTATTTGTATTTTGTTCCGCTCACCGAATCATTTTTAGGACATTCCAAGTGGTCAGTGGTGCAGCTTAGTATTCACATGGCACAAGGACATTGGATTAATGGTTTATCTAAATGGCGTCAGTCTCACTCCTACTGGCCAAACAGTCACCAGCAGTACTGCAACAGACGACTACCCGATGCTGATTCTTGGTAGGAGAAACGATGTTGAATTGCAGTATGCAGACTTCAAGATACACAATTTGGTGATTTGGAAGAAGTATACGTATAGCAGGCAGATACACAAACCTTTTGGAATTTCAGGTATGTGACTTCATATTTGATAAACTAGACTGTCAACACACAATAATGCTCACAGCACTAAACAACCATCATCAATGCCACTTACATCACCTCTACAATCACTTCCATCACTTCATCAAGACATCTCGTATGGCAAAACCACTGCCAACACCAACATCAACACCAACACCAACACCAAAATTGTATCCATCATCACACACCACACCACACCACACCACACCACACCACACCACACCACACCAAACCACAACACAACACAACACATACACTCCCCTTAATCATATCCCCTGAAGTCGCTGACTCACGACCCATCAACATTGATTAAGAATCAACTAATGGTATCATTCCTTTGCAGTTATTGAGAAACATCACTACGACCTGTCTGATTACTATTGGCCATTTGACACAGCAGCCAAACTGATCCACAGCATCACTTACAGTAGCAAGGGCATATCATACACAAGTGACAGACATAGTATAGGAGAAGCTATCTGTACGGACGGTACAAATGGATACATGAAGTTTGGTCATATCCAATGCCTTTCCAATCCGTCATCTTGTACCAACGGATTTGCCATTGCTCTTTGGTTGAAGTTAAAAGATATACCAAGCGATAGAGGTTATTTAATTAGTGTTGGTGCACAGGAGGAGGGTACGTTCAGTATCTTATATTTCAACACTTAGAAGTACTGCAGATATCATTAAAACAGATATGTACTTGTGTAATAAAATATGTTGAAGTATCATCAGTGTTCAATATTAAAGCTTATGTAAGAACGACAAGATACATGTTTGTTACTTTGAGCCAACACACATTAAATCCTTTGTATTGAATTCAAAAGAAACACCACGGCCAGGCTATTTTGTTATCAGTACTCGTGGTCTAACAATCAAGCTTATTGATTTTTGTTTCACTTTTTTTGATCAGATGAAATGGGGTTCGTGGTTACACAGAAGCCGTCTGCCATTGAGGTTACCGTTGGTGATGGTCTAAAACAATGGAGAGTACAAATAGTACAGGAACTATTTTCTTTTAAATACTGGGAATACTTTGCCTTTATCTGGTCTTCAAATGATGGATTAACAGTCAGCATCAACGGAACTGTGGTTGCCAGTCAGGTATGCATATAGTTTGCTTTACTAAACCAAGTTAGAACAGGGGTTATAATTTCTTTGAAATCAAAAGTATCACTTAGGTTCTTGATTGTTCATTTCCCCAATATGATGTGGAAATTTTTTCATACATATATTTTCGAATATGAGAAGAACCTCATATGCGACCTTGGGTAATCTATGTGCACAGAGTATGTGCATTAAAAACGAATACAAGAGACCCCTACCATCCACGATCTCAGTTGTCTGATCCTTAAAAGGGGCTACCTATATTACGTACATTGAGACCAACTGTGTTTTTATTTATGATGCACATGACACCCATACAGGATACTGGTGTACGTAACAAAGCAAGAATATATAACCGCTACAAGAAGCTCACACTTGGGCGTTCAAATTCTGAAGAAGAAGGGTTTGTCCTCGCCTGCTACGATGATGTGATCGTTATAGTTCCAGATGCTAATACGCAGTTGCCTGAACCTGAAGAACTTTATGGAGACCCAGGTATGACAAGGGTTTATATAAACTGCTGGTCTGTCTGTCTTACTGCCATGTTATTTGGTTGGGTGGCTATCTCAGACTGTCAGTACTATTTTCTGATTTTACCGTTGTTGCAACCTTTACCTGTTTTCCCCTTGTCAAGAGGTGGGGATTCATTTTCATCCTCTACAAAAGAAAAACAAGTTTACCTTAGAAGATTTGCCTGATTCTTAAACGTCCTTTCATGGGCATTGTAGCAAACAATATAATGTCTTATACTAGCCCAACATTTGTTTGTGTGCGATAACAAATTCATTCATTTTAAACTAATTTTCACGTTCTTCTCCACAACAGTTTGTACAGGGTATCCAACAGCAGATGAGGTTTACAACGTCACAGACACTAACCCATACGCTGAGACCGTCAAGACTCAACTGCATGAAGAGAGGAACAGCTTTGCAGATGGTGCTGTAGAGACTGTAAACGCAAATGGACAACATGGTTACATTAGCTTTTTCCTTGGTTAGTATTTTTTATCATGCATTATTGGTGAGACGATGCCAATTTCTCAGATGCGTATACATCTAGATAACACAATATCATCAAGAAACTCTGTATTTTGTCTGAAACGTTCAAAAAATATCGAACTATGATAAGCTTGCTTCTTTGATTGCTTTTGCATATTAATATGTTTAAACAAACACATGATATATAAACGAAATACAAATTTTACCATAGCCTATTTAATAGAAGGTTTTGTTTTGCTTTTATATTAAGCTGACAACGCATTTTGAAACATCTATTTTTCAAAGGTAACGAGACAGCTAACTGTCTGAATGACCCTGGATTATGTACAAATGGCGTAACTATGTCACTTTGGGTTAAACCACGATCGTTTGCAAATCTGCAAGACTCGAACACCAATCCGGATGGCTTTGGCTACATGCTGAGGTAACTTATTTCTTCCATTCAATATAATGTACAAGTAACAGCAGATACTTTCTTAAGTTCAGATAAGAAATTGAAAACTGAAAAAATACAGTGATGAAATAACTTAACAACTTTTATCAGTGAAAACATGTTTACTTCTGCAAAGGAGAATAACTAAAATGTGTCGGTTACTATTCATGCAGGCCTGAACACACTGCGCTATCACTTTGATAATGGCGCCACGTGAACTGACTCCATTACGTCATGATGTATACTCAATATCTATTCGTACAATAAAACTTTCTACTTATGTGACCGCGTGTGAAAATTGTATTCTCACTTGTATCAATAGCTCTGGTCCTGGAGGAGAGAAAGGATTCATATTAAAGGCTACTCGAAACACGGTCAATTTTGTTGTGAATGACGGTCAAATTGAGTGGGATGCAGAGGTGTCTGTTCGTCTTTCAAAGGTCTGGACCAACATTGCGCTGTCTTGGAGTTTGGAACTGGGCCCAAGAATATTGATAGATGGAGTTGAACCATGTGAGTATACACTAATGACTTATCCATTACGTTTTTGTTACGAAAAATATAACATGCATCAATATTTCTCAGTTTGTGTGAGTTTATAAATCATCGCACCATTGGAAAAAGTAACATGTCATGGGCAATTTTATGAAGCTTAAAGGCCAGGGTTTCTAACCAAGGTTCTCTCATTAGTCCTATCACATCAGTGGATTACATCTATCTCTGGTTCTGGGCCATTGTATAGTTTGCAAGACAGCTGTTTTTCACATCTAACATTTAACCATTATCCTAACTGGCCCGTTGGATTTGCTCCACTTTCTTGTAATCTGTCTTTTGAGTTTAAACCACAGTTACGTTTTGGTTTCTATCTCCATCGTAGCTACCATCGTAACCACTGCCAATGTGACAACTACACCAGCTCCTAATGCATACACGAATATCCATATTGGTAAACGCATTGACGATGAAAGTGGTTATTATCACGCTGTTTATGATGACTTAGCTGTATGGTATGAAGAGTTGGAGTTTTCGGATCCCAATGTACCTACTTTCGTTTATGGAGATGATTGTCGTGAAGTCAGTAAGTGTTGTGCTAATTTTTGTTTTAATAAACCATGTATTATTATAATGTTTTATATGCTATACTCTTCAAGATAGACATTTCACCCAATTAGTCGTGATTACAGTGATCTAGTATCAGTCGAGAATTAAAATTCAATTATATTTTGATGACCACAAATCTGCCCTTATACAAACAAAACATTTGCATTAATATAGCAGCATGGCATTATGATATATGCGAAAGCTTCACGTACATGTATGTATGTATGTATGTATGTATGTATGTATGTATGTATATGTATGTATGTATGTATGTATGTATGTATGTATGTATGTATGTATGTATGTATGTATGTAATATCAAAGTTTCTTTCTCTCAGTTGTCACCACAAATCACGATGAACTAGACGCCCATTCCGTATGGACTGGTACCATAGAATGTGATAATGAACACGCAGCTGGTTGCTCCAGAGATTTGGATGAGTTGTATGAAATGGTCAGTAATCAGGTTTTGAATTTTGAAAGTACGCATTCTATAGTCTTTAGTATGACAAACTTTGAATGTAAAGTGAGTAATCTGTTGGATTCTATAAAATGCTAGGCCATGGTCGCTCTTACGAAGAACTGTAGTTATAGGTGAAACAAACTGATCCCAACTCGACAACCTTCCTTTTACAGATACTTTTAGGGTCAGTTGCATAGAGTACGCCATAGACATCAGCGATCATACGTCATTCGATATCGGCTCATGGGGAGGGGGGGGGGTATTGCTAGAAAAAGTGTTCTGTGATGAGGATGGTCACTACATCATTTTTAAACTTATTTAAAAATCATCGGTTTTTGAACGAAGTGTCTACCCTTTCTATTTAGATCGTAGGAGATACTGTGTTATCTGAAACTGCGTATGAGATCGTAGTTCAAAAGTTGCACGATTATGCCCAGCCACGAACGTACATGACGTTGGACGAATTAGAAGTGTCGGTTGAAGTTTTAGACAAGCTTTTACATCACACCCTACCAAGGACTATGAATGAGTCAGAGGCACTAAGTGATTTACAGGTAATCATTTACAACATGAATGTAACAATTCTTGTTTCTAATTTCATCCATGTAGAAAGTAACTAATAAAGTGCGGGAATATTGAGCTTTCATCTGGACATGTATCGCTAATTTGAAAGGCTTACTTTTTACACACAGTTCAATACATATATAGTAATTTGTAAATATTCATGATAACTTTAAGTCTGAATTGAGTTGTAGCACATGTATGTATTCGAGATTGCACACATCACCTTGAAAGATCATATATTTTTACAAAGTCACTCCCTATAAACTTAGACAATTACGTCAACACCAAATATCAAAACTAGAGCCTTTTATTTTCCATTCTTGATTTGGCCATTAGACGGTATTGGATATTTCGAGCAGTTTACTGCTTGGTCACAGAGAAGCCAAATGGAAGTCTGTTCATCAGGTAAGTTTCAACTGACTGGTTGGTTGGTTGGTTGGTTGGTTGGTTGGTTGGTTGGTTGGTTGGTTGGTTGGTTGGTTGGTTGGTTGGTTGGTTGATTGATTGATTGATTGATTGATTGATTGACTGGTTGACTAATTCGTTGGTTGGTCGGTCGGTCGGTTGGTTGGTTGGTTGGTTGGTTGGTTGGTTGGTGGGTCGGTTGGTGAGTTTCGATTCATCGACTGATGGAAGAATGGCTGGTTGTGAGGGTGTATTGATGGATGAATGAATCCATTCATTCATTTTCATTCATAAATTAATTCATTTAAAGGCATCCCAAATATTTAATTTGTCAAACATCTCTGAGGACAGAATGATTCAAACCAACAAGAAATGTATTATGTGCAGCGTCGATCAAATCAACTGTTGGTGTTTATATACAAAACAAAACATCTTTAATTTTAATCAACATTTTGTGTGATTACTTTTTTAGAGTCATCCTGGAGCAACTTTGATGATGAAAGACCTTGAAAGTTACTTTATGGATGTGGGTAGTAGGATGCGAGATGAAGATGGCAGAAAAGGAGATCTAAATGTGACGTTGGCAACAGATAGTGTTGGTGAGAAATTACGCCTTCTAAAAACCGTTCATCACATCGCCACACACGTGTTTCTTTGACAATTTCATACTTTTTTTCGAATCAAAACACAACGGGGGGGGGGCTTACTACAATATATTATACTTTCTTTAAATAAATGTTAACTTCGTTTTGACATTTGAATTCATACATACCAGTACATAATTACAAGACTATAGATAAAAAAAACTTTATGTAATTAACTTTATTGATATTAGGTAGTAATTGATAAATATCTAGTAGCAGTGCTATATATTACAAGTGTTGAAGCTTTCAACTTGGTGTTAAATACTTTACTTTATGCCATTTGGTCATGCATTACAGTAATGCACCTGGCGAGATTCGATATTACTGAGTATGACCCGGATGTTCAGTTCACTTTCCCTTCCTACGGCGATGGTCGACTGAGTGATGCAAATTCAGATTGGGATGAACCATCAGATACCATAACTCTGCCGAAGAATGTCTTTGACTTCACAACATCCAGTAAGTTGGACTATATGTGTCTTTAGTATAATAATAAGCATGAATGAGCCCGAAATGGCTTGACTATATATATGTAAGTTTTTTTTATAAGAGAGAAATTGCGTTCTAATTATTGATCTACGCCCACTAATGAAATGGTTCAGCGTGCATTGTCTAGTTCCTAACAAAATAGAGGTTGAATATCACAGGTTATAACACAAGCGGTTCAATTTAGTAAATAGCATTAAGCATTCGATCTGTTGTGGTCGACGAAGCTCATCAGAGGATCCTCATTACAAACAAATAAAGGCAACTGTAATCCTGTTCTAATGACGTTGTTGAAAGACGTCAATTTAAAGGGCTATGTTTCAATCCCAGATCGTCACATTAGTGTTATCTTAATAAAGATTACATGGGATCATTCTTGTGCTCGAGACCAAGCTTTTCTATAGTTGTGACAAACATTCGTTACACATGTATGTTAATCTACACAGCATATGCATTCAAATAACTAACATTTTCGTAATATACATTTGTTAAATTTGTTAAAAGGTAGTGGAAAGGCTACTGTCGCTGCTTTCCTTTACGAAACTATGGATGAGATACTGCCATCATATTCTAGTGACGAGTAAGTTTTGGACATCTTTACATATTATGCAAATTAGCATCAGCATGTTTGTTCTTTCCTCATGTTGTTGTGTTCGATTTATCGCTTATTCATTACGTTTGGGTTGGATTACCTGTCAAATCTGCTTTCTAGGTGGTTCTATTGAACACTCCTATTTGTGGAATACTTATCGTACACCCGAGCATGTTAAATATAGTTTTCAATTATTTATACATTAACTAAGTTCACAGTATTGCCTCTCCTCCAACTTACTAAATCGGATAATATATGCAAATTAATTCCAGATTTTTGTCGTCTGCACATGCTAAATGAGCTAAACACGCTTCTGTATATGTTTTACAGCTTTACTAAAATTCCTCTTTAAACAAATGACCACAACTTGCCTTTCTCTACCAACACTTTAGGAGCCTCGATTCTGATAATTTAAAAGTGAACAGTCGGGTTTTGTCTCTTCTTTTGGATCCTCCATTGCGTGAAGATCTCTACAACCCTGTTGTTATTGTTCATGAGCACAGCGAGGTAAGGTCATAATCCATATCATGCAATTATCATGATTGAAGAAGAAGTATGTGAGAATCCGGGATGAAAAATCCCTCATGACAGCTATTTACACTATTTTACGGTATCTCTGGTACCTGTCTGGCAACCGCCCGGAATAAACCATACCGCATACGATACTTAAAATAGTCACATAAGTGTTGTAATCAGCAAGTATTGGAAGACTGATTAGCGATAATTAATAATGAACAGAATAACCATTTCTTTTACTTCCCTGGTACACTACAAGCTGTTAACATAAATGTTACAATGTGAGGCATAATTCGTGTTTCCTAAAGCTGTCTACTACGTATAGTATTAATTCGAATTTTAAATTTAAGGCCTCAGAAGTCCACTTTATTAGATTTTAAGTATCTTAAGAATCTTCCCAGTTATTTAATCGATTTCTCAGACTACATAGTTGTTGTGAAATAAACTGGCTATTTTTTTACAGGAGAGAACATCGCGTGAAGAAACCCTCTGTTCGTTTTGGGACTTTAACATGCCGTGAGTGTTCATGTTTTTAATCCGTTTAAGATTTGTTTTTATAACTACCCGTAACGACTGTCCTGAACGTTCCGTTTGCCGTACCTATACCTCTCAATAATATTCTTTGTCAGACTTTGAAATTATTTTAGACCTGTTCAGTGAATCGATCTTATGCATTCTTATACGAGCATAACCCTTAAGCCTGTCAATTTGAGACCTTGTTACGGTGTTACGGTGACGACCCATTCCAGGAGAAACACCTGCATCGTGAAAACGTTTTTTTTTTTCAAAACCTCCTCGCATTTAATATCAGCGTTGAAAATATGTATACCAATCTGACCACGTTACAGAAATACAATCAATGGAGGATGGAATACTACTGGCTGTAGAGTACATAGTAGTAGTAGAACACAAACAGTTTGTCATTGCTATCATCTGACACATTTCACGGCCGTGAAACAACTTAAACCACCACAGGTAAGAAGAAAGTTTTTACCTTGTCCTAACTGGACATGTATTCCCTATTTCAATATTTGGTATGTAATTGAAATAGAAATACTAGGAGACTGCCATTTGTATCTTTAGACACAGTCATTTGATATAGGATCTAGTGATATCAATATTGTTTATATTTCAGTGCATATAGTTTTGCTTTTCAATCGTCTTATAGGCGTTATGATGTGAATGTATGCATCCATTTTCATAAAACAAAGATCAAGGAATTATGTATATGATATGCGTGGGACAGAAGGAAATTAATTGGTAATTTCGCTTTCCTGCCGAAGAATGTAGCTTTTATACCGTCAGTTGAATATATCTTCATCTTTGTATGGCTATATACCATGACCCGAACCTTGTATTTTTGTCCTAGCTTGAAAGCAATCATGACAAGATACTACGATACATTTCCTGGACTGGTTTAGTGTTATCTATGTTGGCATTGATCATTCTACTGGTGATATATGTAGCATTCAGGTAAATATTTACGACTGTACTACTTTTAAAATCAAGAAGGTATATCTTTCATCAATAATTACTTTTTAATTGGTATATGGCATAAGATTAATTAATTGTTTAATTAATTGTGTATATTAAGATTAAACAAATGACGAGATCGAGAGAGATGCTCGTCAATGTAACTGGTAACAATACGTGTATGGTTTTTGTCCCGATAGTATCCATGGTCTATTAGCGATCTAAATATTTTATGACGCTGTCCAGTTATCTTGGATAATGTCATACGGCTGTTGTGAAAATTGAAGAGACATAATTGGCATATATAGCTTTTTATCGGCCAATTTTCACATTTATTCCTCTGCACCTCTTTCTATTGATTTCAATCAATCAATCATTCTGCCATTCACTTCATTTTTTTTTTCATAAAATTCCCCATTCCCATTTCAGACCCTTGAGAAGAGTGCACCATATGATACATGTCAATCTTATAGTAGCCATGTTATTGGCTAAACTGTGCGTCATGATTGTACTCTTGGCAGAGAAGAAAATGGTAAGGTCATGTCGTATATGTGTTATGTCCACATGTCAGAAAGCATGACTTTGTTCAAAAGCAAACGAATTCGAAATTAGAACAAATTGGTGAGGTGTTTCGAATTGATGAGTCATACTTTTACACATATCTTCACATCAATTATAACTACAGTTAGTTCTTACATTCATGCGATTGCACAGATCCCTGATTCCAGTTGCCGTTATCAGTAGTTACTGATATGTAAACAAACATAGCATATTGCAAAAAAGGGGGAAAGTTGCAAACCTTTCATTTTGGTATAATGATGCAAGAGTTGGGGACATTACTTCCATGATTATGCCCATTTGACTCAGAATGCTTCCACTTCAGTTATCGGCAAACCTATCAATGTTAACACACATTTCTTTGTGTTTTACTGCAAAGGTGTGAATAGCACTATTTCCATGGTAAGTAGTTTTTACTGTCTGTGTAACATATCTTGGAAAAGTCATGCCTTTTTCCAACTTCCTACATTTCCAGGATGCTTGCAAGACTATGGCTGTGTTTCTGCACTATTTCTATACGGCGTCGTTTGCTTGGATGTTGGTAGATGGAATTCATCTCCTGGTTGAGATTAAAGTAACCCTTGGTATCTGGTTCCGTGAAAGACTTCGATATTATCTGCTCATCGGATGGGGTTAGTGTAAAGACATCACATTTTGCTCCCACGTCTCGTGATCGTCCTCCAATTTCTGTCTTTGGGCATCTTAAAAATCACCTTAACCATATTCTTTCTCAATTCAATTTCATCCATCCATTTCTTTTAATTAAGTGAGCTTTGTAATTTTAAGAAACCATTGGGCAATAGCATGCTATATAAAAGTAACTTTGCAAGTGAAAATACACACCGAGTAAACCAGTTTCGGCTTACTCTTGCAATGACTGTTGGGGTCTATTTGTAAGTGTCCTCAATGCCGGTAGAAGTTCATCTGACCTTGCTCCACTATGTGGCAGATCAAACACAAGTTTCTTTGCTACATGACGTGCCACTTACGTTTCTGTTTCGGGATGACTATATTATCTTAGCAGTTAAGTAGTAATTGAAGACTGTCGACAAAATAGCATTTTGATCTGTATTTGTTCGGTAGGTCTTCCTGCTATGATTGTTGGAGTATCTCTGGCGATAACCATTGAAGGCTACGGGGCGAGTCAATCGTAAGTAAATGTGTTGAGTCTAAATTCTGTTACCATAGTGAAATATGATTGCACTATACATAAATCCATGTCGACCTTAATCTCAAATAGGCAGTCCTAAAACTTTAAAAACACAAAGAGGCCTAAACAAATTGAGACGCTGATAAAACTTTTCACGAGCGTTATTAAGACATTTTCCTTAATATCATTTTTACGTTGGTATCATTTACTTTCTCCCTCTCTGTGTTAACTTTTCATAGAGTCCACCATATTCACATTACCGAAAAGGAGAAACGAATCTTTTCCCCTGCTTGTTCTCTTTTGTCTCACCTCTATTATCTATTCTATTTGCATTATTCTAGGTGTCTATTTTCTATTAAGGACGGTGCAATTTGGGGATTTATTGGACCATGCGCACTGATTATAATTGTAAGTATATACATTGATTATGTATTCGTGAATTGAACTTCCGACAAATTTCAATTTTTGAATACGAATGATTGAACAATTTTAGGTTTATCTAAGAGTTTCTCTAGTATCCGTGTTGCCCATCATCGCATCCTTCTCAGACCAATAAAAAAAACGTCCTGGAAAGGACCGTGAAACTAGCCACTCAAAACAACAGCAATTCCATTATGATAGATTTTTAATGGTGCTTTATTAATTTCATACCTGTACGATTGAGAATATTTGTAAGGTTGTTTAAAATATTCTGACTAATAATCATTTTGCATTTTATTTTTTTCCCCTCAAGATCAACTGCTGGATTCTGATAACGGTTATGAGAAACACAAACGATGATGACCATAACAAAAAGATAGACAAACTGGACTCAAGAAAGTAGGTTCAGAAAATATGAACTATTTCACGTGTAGTGAAAATTCCATGCTTTAGATATAGATATATGCTAACTTATGCGATTCGTTATACAGTCTAGTCTGAGAATGTGTATTCAGTTTTTTGTAGCATATCAAGGAATTCGAACTAATATCACATGCTTTTTCTTACAATAAAGGTCAAGTTTACGTGCAAATGCTGTTCTGCTGCCACTTCTCGGAGTGACATGGATATTTGGGGCCCTCTACATTGGCGAAGGTCACGTGGTTCTTCGCTATTTCTTCGTTATCCTGAACTCACTACAGGTAAGAAGTGTGTCGTCAAATTTAAGGTGCAATTGTTGTCATGGTCGATAAACTAATCTCCGTCATATGACATACGATATAATAAGATCATTGCAACCTTAAGATACGAACTGAGACATGATGTTGAGAATACTCTTCGCATTTTTTTAACATTTGTATTACTTTCTTGCAGGGTATTTTTGTGTTTCTCTTCCATGGACTTGGAAGTCAGGAGGTAAGACAATTGTGTATTCTTTAATCTTCTTAAAGCATTGATAACGATAAAATGTAATAGAGGTTACTAGTATACACTTTACTGCCTGGCACTCCTTATTTGGGCAATAGTAGACGTCCATTGCGCATGCCTCATAGCTGTAACAACTATTTCCAATACTGAAATATAGTAATACTGTTACAGAAGCCATAACACAGTGCCTTCCTTCAGCAAAACCTAACAACTTCATACATGTAGGTATTAAACTCAGTTGATTTGTTTTTATTATCGCCAGGTACGAGTTGTTGGTAAGGCACTTATCAGGAGGAAAAATGTTGAGAAGGAATTTGTATCAGTATTGAAGAGAATGGCATTGGTAAGTTAAACAATCTAACTGTTATTAATGTTTGGTAATAATCGGTGCATATACTATAGTGGGTGATATGATATACAGTACGAGCCTAATATCAATTATCAATATCATATAGTAGAATTCACTGGTCACATGCCAAAGAAAATCGTTCCATATTTTTTTATTTCGAATTCAAAATCCACACTTCATAGCTCATACTTATACATAAAACGTATCTAACTACTGTCAACAATTATCAAAATTACTGGTTGATATCGTTTACTTTTACTCAAGATCTTACATTCTGTTTATTGAATTCGTGTTTGAGTTCACAAATGTATTTAATTTCAAGAAAGTTAAATTTGTTTATTTTTGTTTTTCTGTCAGCCAAAAGACCAGCAGCAACAAGAAAAAGAGAACGCCCCACCACCAAAACCAAAATGTAAGTTTCATTAGTTTGGTTTCAGCATATTCCGTTGATGAACACTGTCCGAATTGTGTTCAAGTTTTTACAAGCATTATTAAAATTGTACGTTATTCAATTCAAGCTTTTGGTGGCACCCACTCTCACGACAATTTTTACACAAGTTATATAATTGTGAGAGACAAATATCCGAACCTACATGTCGTGACCTGCTAACGTTTTAAAAAAAAAGTTAGTCTTCAATTATAAATTATTCCTTTTTTTAATTTCTCCAAAAGTGAAAGTGTGCCATCACTTGAAAACTTGCTAGATCACTATTAGTTATAATATCGGGTGCCAATACGTCACGTTTTTTTAATAGCAATCTTACTTGTATTTACAGATATGGGTTAACATTCGTCAAGACACGAAGAAGTGGAGCAAATTGTTGTAAAAGATGTTATACATGAGTAATTTATATTTTGTCTTAAGTCAGACTTCCGGACAACAGCGTGCAATTCAAGATTTTTGAGTTCAAAAGTTTTAAGGGCTTAGAGGGCTTACTACGTACAACACTGTACATTTACTTCCTAATTGAACACGAATGGATTTTGAGATGTATTTTTTGTATTTGTCACTTAATATTGTGTTTACAGAAATAAATTGCTGATTAGTTAACTTTGCCATCATCACAATTTTCCTCGCTGCTTTGTAAAAGCTTATTCAATGGCTAAAGTGTAATGTATGTAGAAGGTAAATAAAACCATTTAAATCCAAATGCATTTCGACTGTTACGTGTGATGTTTTTAATCAACGGTTTATCATTCATTTCATATTCATTTCACACTGAATAGTCATTGGATCGTGTAGTCATGGTTATCTTACTGCTACCTAGGGAACGAATATTGATTCGAAATTTCGGTGATTTTACTATATTTTAGTAGGGACTTCATTAGCTACAACATTTGTACTTCTTATGCAATTGTACTAGAAAGCCAATATAACTCCCTATTCATTAATTCCTGTCCACGCGGAAACAGCACAGTTCAAAGTTCAGCATGGCATAATTTATCTTACATGATAATTCCAACTCCTCCCTTCCTCTCCTATCGCAGTAAAGGAATCTCGCTGTCTGGCTCGTTCGAAGTATTGAAGCAAGAGAGCATGTTTTCCATTACCAAAGAAGTAATCCTGAAGTCCAAGTTTGACCAGATGGTCAATCAAATTACTTACACATATATCAGCCACAGTATACTGTTCTCCACAAATCCATTTTGATTCTACAAATACAAGCAAACATGGTGGTTATATGGATGAGAAAAAGATATAATTATTTTGGATTTTTAATTTATAAAAATCAGCTCTACTGTGTTTCCTGCTGAAATAATATGTGAAAGAATATTATACCAAGTCCTTGTGACTCTATAAATTGCAAAATTATATAAAATAAATAATTACAAGAATAAGTTGGTCACTGCATGTATAAACAGAAAGTGATTTGCAAATGACCGGGAGAGCAAGTAGTCACTACGTCACTTCCTGTTTGTGACTGTACATGTAGCTAGCTGTCGTTTCCCCATATATTAGTATAGCATCGTCAAACTTCATCTAGGTTGTTTCACATTGTTTGTTCAAGTAGGAAACCATGGCAAAGTTGTCTATTGAATAAAAATAGTATGATCGAAGAACCAAAACTCTGAAACGCCTTCTTTTGTGTGTGTTGATTTTTTTCTAAATACGTAAAAACGTTACCTATATCTGGAACCGCAAGTTTCTCTAATTCCCCAAACATCCAACCATATTTCTTGAGAGCGTCTTCAACTACATTCCTGTTGGAAGAGTTGTCCGCGTGATTGAGGAGATATGCTATCTTTCTCTCGCACACTTCTTTCATATCTTCGACTTCTTCAGCCAATTTCTTCAGCTTGGCAACCTCCCTCGTTCTTTTAACTAAAATTGTAGCAATGAACAAATGAAATGCGAACATAATTTAGTAAAAAATTTCCGAATCAAACTTGAAAAAAAACCACCAAGCAGTCGACTATTCCTAGTCGCTTTTGTACTCTGTTACTGCTCAAAAATATCATATTTAATTATATAACTATTGAATACATTGTCTGATTAAATATTGCATAAGTGAGGTTTAGGGACTGTAATTACTGATCATATTTAGTATTTTCACTGAAGTAAATAACTACAAATTATAAACAAATAAATAATGAATCACTATAAATTATGTCCACGTTATATTTGTACATTAACATATATATATATATGTATATATATATATATGTGTGTGTGTGTGTGTGTGTGTGTGTGTGTGTACAAGCTGATTTTGAACACTCATATATATATATATATATATATATATATATATATATAATTGACTGGGTGTTGATATAACCGCATAAAAGTGCTCAATACGGTTAGTAGAGCGAATTATATACTGGTTTTGAAGATATGAACAAAATTACATGCTATTGACCCAATGGCATATAGGGTCAATAGCATGTAATTTTGTTCATATTTTCAAAACCAGTGTATGTATATATAATATATATATATATATATATATATATATATATATATATATATATATATATATATATATATATATATATATATATATATATATATATATATTGACTCTTTCATGTAGACGGACCTCTTCTATTTACATATACACGTACTAAGGTACTAAGGTTTCTGACTTACGTTCCGTCCATGCAGCAAGATTATCCAATGAAAACATTGGATTTTTAGCAAACTCTTGAAAATTTCCAACACCCAAATGTAAGGTGCCCAGATATGGGACATCATCATCGATTAAAGACAGAATTGACTTGACCTTAGCATACTCCTTTGTTCCGATTGATGGATACAGTTTGGGCGCTGGGAAAGAAAACAGACATTGTAGATGTCAGGAGTATAAACATGTAAGTATTCTTCAAAAGATCACTTGATTGCTAAGTTACAGGGGCAAGTAAGTAGTTTTAAAAACAGCTACACCGACCATACACCTGGGTGGATATATGTAATTATTGATCTTGCACTAGCTGGAACTGGTTCATTTTTTTGAAAATATTTTGTTAGATATGATGACGTACTCGCAGCATTGTACGTCATGGGATGTATTGAATCATCATATAGGTAATATTGTGTGTAGCTGTACACATAACATGATAAGAATTTTTTTTTATATTTTACGGTACGACCGCTAAAATAAGTGCCCCCATCAACCAGAACATGTCGATTTGTTTATAAGTACAAAAGGTATCCACTCACGAGCTTGATAAAAAGCTACAACAAGTGTAATAAATTACCACTTTTGAAGTCTCGCTTTGACCCTCAACCCTTGGCGTCATTGTTTGTATGAATACAACATCTCTAGTGTGAATTTGTAATAAATTCTGCTAATGGGCTTCACAAGCATAGTGAGATTCGTACTAAGTGAATCTTGGAGGTAGGTTGCCATATCCTACCTCAGTCTTAGTGTGCATGTAAAGACGAGTTGCCAAACCACTGGACTTACCTTCAGGAAATTTGTTTTCCAAATATTCAAGAATTTTTGAGGAATCTGTTATGACCTCATCTTTATGACGTAATGCAGGTACCTTTCCCAGGGGGTGCAACCGTAGGTACCATTCTGTATGGTTTTCAGACTTTGTTAGGCTAAGAACTTCGTAAATTTCGTAACTTAAACCTTTCTCGATCAGAGTCATCCACACCTATGTAAATATACATAGCAAGATGTTATCAGGAATCCTTACAAGAAATATCATAAGACAATTTGGGTCTACATGACTCGTTTCTTGAACTGGTTAAAAGTAATAAATACGCTACAAACATCTGGATGACAACCATCTGTAAACAAGTCACTGAATAAACTCAGTAAACTAAAAATAATGACAAGTGTTACCCCTCGTAGGGGCAGGTGGTGTTATAGCTCTATCTATCTGTCTGTCCGTCAGACACTTGTCTGTCTGTTTAGCTGTCTGTGAATGCAATATTTCAAAAAAACATTAATTCTAGTGAAATTTGATAAGTATGTTATTGACAGAACAGATGAGATTAAAATGTGAAATGGCACAAGCTGAGTTTATAAGTTTTTTACTCAAGTGACAATACTTACATACAACCACATTCGAGTAATTTAATATCGATGCATGTCTTCTATAACATTACGACTATGATATGGCATTGTTAGAATAGGTGATTGCATAGTAGGGATTTCCTGTACATTTTTGGCACGTATGATAAATTACGTCATCGGATCTTTATATCAGGTTTGAGTTCAGTCAATTGCAAGCTGTGGTTAAGTGTGCTTCGGTACAATACTGTGAGTACCTTTTAAATATGCAGTAAAATCTACACCCAAATGTATAAACTCAACTTGTGCCCCTTTAAAATAAACATGTCAAAACGTTTAGCAACATGTCAGATGTTTTTTTATAAATTTAAACCTTTATAACAGTGCCCTTTCCTCTTAACACACACACACACACACACACACCACCACCACCACCACCACCACCACCACCACCACCATAGATATCGCAATACATCACTACATGTATGTACACTACGTCACAAAACAATATCATGACCTCTACAAACATAATGTCAAACTGTGACCTAGATCGTTTGCACTCCTAAACTGCAATGCAAATATATCCTACACTAATACAAAGATCGCACACACACACACACACACACACACACACACCACCACGACCACCACCACCACCACCACCACCACCACCACCACCACCACCACCACCATAGATATCGCAATACATCACTACATGTATGTACACTACGTCACAAAACAATATCATGACCTCTACAAACATAATGTCAAACTGTGACCTAGATCGTTTGCACTCCTAAACTGCAATGCAAATATATCCTACACTAATACAAGGATCGCTAGGAAATATGGAAACCAACTTACCCTTCTGGCGAATGGGCTGTATTTTGACAAATACAGGACAAGTCCTTCCTGTGACATGCTGAAGGAAATAGCTGGTCTATATCTTTGGGGTAAAACTTTAAATGTTCAATGTATCCTTTGACGAGATCGAGCAGTTGAATACTGACTTGTGTTTGCTGGGTAATTGAGCAATCACGGTCGTGCCCCTTATAACCCAGCAATACACCAGGAAGAAGAAGAGTTGAAGTCCGATGAGAGGAGAATAAATGATTAACAGAGATATCGGCCGGGGCACTGGCAGGTCAAGCGAGGTCAGGCCAGGCCCGGGCTAAACAAATTTCGGATTCAGATTCAGATACACATTGGTCAGGAACGAATGAGACGCTTGCTTGGATTCGTTTTTGATGATAGATTTTTCTCTCTTTTTTCAGTTGTTTCCAGTTTGATATCCGAATTTACCACTAATGAACATTGATCAGATTGATATGTTTCTTTGGATTCGTTTTTTTCTTTTAAATTCTTTTTTTTTTCAAAATCAATTTTTCTTCTCAATTAATGTAAGTTATGAATATTTTTTTAAATCATCTGATAACAATTTCCCCTTTAACTTGAACACGTATTCTGAATTGGTGTCGGTTGGTTGGTCTAATATAGAATGAGTTGGCCTACCGACCCAACAGTAGCGTATACATATTTAACATGTTGCCTTACAGCGTTTACAGGATGAGCGTGTAGTTTGGATTAGACTATAGCTAGACAATCATTGGTTCAAAAGCGTCTATTCTATATTTGATGTTAACAGTAGCAGTATGCTTACTTCCGAGTCTACAGTTAAAAGATAGACACATGATAAACTTAATAGATTGTACATCTTTTAAACATTCAATCACGTCAACTTCGCAGTGACTAAAAAACATTTTCACAGAGAGTGGTCGATCTCTGTTACCTTCATTGTGTTTATCGTTATCATGAAACCTTGTACTTATTCTTGCTGAACTAACCTCATGAAAACATCATTCTCAGGCTGTAATGGGTGTATGTAAATGGTTCAAACCGTTGTAAAGGTACAAGACTCAAGAAAAGTGTATGTGGTGTAATTGAAACTTTCTGACAGATTCCAGTCGACATGCAAAAGAGTAAGCCTTCATTAAATGACTTATTGTTGAGAACAATGTAACGTAAATGGAGGTTTGTTGAATATCAGGAATGTTTTTTTTTCACCGAAGCAAGGGACAGTGAATTGTATCTCTTACATCCCAATAAAAAAATAAGTGTTAAAGGGAAGAATATATCTACAATACTCAAAGTCATCATTATATTAATAGAATGTAAGTTGCCAGACCCATTTGACAATTGTTCACAGTATAACGCATTTTATTACAGTAAGTGGAATGGAAGGGGCTAGTCAAAATACGTTACAGCATTTCTTTTTGAAAAATCATAATAACCATAACGCTCGGCATATGTATGGAATATTTTGTTCTGGAAGCCTGAATTCTGTAAAATAAATTCATTATCTTCAATTAAACCGATGATTTAAGTGAACCTTATAAAGTGCTTCACATCATCAAAAAACTTTTAAGACAAGGACACTGGAGTATAGTTTACTGGTTTCATTTTGGAACCGGCATCTTGTCTCCCCGCTCTGCGGAGGCCTTGATGTATGAGTGACGTTGTTTTGCCCTTTCGAAGTATAAAAATAACAAATGGCGTTTTCCCTTGGAAAAGAAATGGTCCCCAAGGCCACAAAAACACAGGTGGTCTAATAAGTTGGTGAGACATATGTCAGCCACAGTGTACTGTTCTCCGCATATCCAGTTTGATTCTGCAATAGAAGAGAATGAAAACGGGGGAAAATGGGCTTATGGGAGTAGGGTTATTAGCAGATTTAAGTAATTTTTCATTGATTTTTTCATTATTTGTTATGATTTATCAATTAATGGATTTGTCTGTCTGTCTGTCTGTTTGTTTGTTTGTTTGTTTGTTTGTTTGTTTGTTTAATGTACAATTATTTGCTTGACTTTATCAGCAGTCTAGTGTAACATGCACTCTGTTTACCGTAAAGCGATACCACCCACTCCTATACCCCGTAAAACGGTATCATGTCTTTGCGATCATCAAACTTATGAGGATACATGTACCTGTATTATGTACAATATATACTTCATCATTTTTTATAAATGTCACTTTTTTACTATTTTGTTAAAAGACAAAAACAAAAAGATTTCCAATACAAGTGTTATGTACTTAAAGTTTAACTTTCAACGTCATTACACAAATAATTTAACCGTATGTTTTCTTCCATTAAATCTTATTTTCGCACAATATCGGTAGAGGGGGAAGAGACTACTGTTGGAAATAGGAGAACTTTAACGGACAATATAGATTCTCACCAAGCTATCAAATCTTTTATTACCTGCATCAGTTTCCAACATTTTTTCAAATTCATCTAATATGGCATCGTATTTATCGGTGGTCTCCTCGACAACAGTCCTATCATTAGAGTCTTTGGTAAGATCTCGCAAATATGTTATCTTCTGCTTGCAAACGTCTTTCAAATCTTCTGTTTCTTCCGCCAACTGCTCCAGAAGAGCAGTATCTTTTGTCGTTCGAGCTAAAATTGGCAACAAAAACGTATATTATTGTCCCCATTCATGGTGTTACAACATCCTAAGCCAAATATGCGATATATTCAGAAATGTTTGTCTTCTGTTTGGGAGGTTTCTCCAAAAGTGTTGTCCAGTAATTCGTTCTGCTGTCATATATATCTAAATAAATGTACAAATCAACGCAGACGACAGGTGAAGAACATCTACACACGTTTGCCTTCTTTCACTGCACTATTTTGACCACAGAAAATTACATACCTTCCAACGTTAAGCGAAGGTCTTCGAACGAAATAGTAGGCTTTCTAGCAAATTCTGGAAAATTTGCTAGACCATAAACAAAGATGTCCAACATAGTTACAGCTTCTTCGATTAGTAGAAGGATAGACTTGACTTTGATGTACTCGTCTGTTCCTGTTCTAGGATACAGTTTAGGTGCTTTGTATATAAAGACAAAAATGATACAATATCATTTAGACTAAGTGCCTTGTATCGAGTACTCATCATACCGCCACCCAGAGGGCAGTGTAATTGTGAAATTTGTCATTCTGCGGCTTTGTTTGCAAGTTTGCACTGACTTATTCAATGGTAATTTGCTTTCGTTACTTACCTATATGTTTAATGCATCTATCCACAATTTATTCTATGAACTACAAAATGTCGATAAGCCTGCTTAATTTAAAAAAAAATACTTATTGAATTACTCGTTTCTCCGCTATTTGTTCATAATTATGACGACATAGATTTAATTAAAAATGCAATTAAATTAACTAATTGACATATTTAGATTATACGGTAACCATACAAGACATTTTACGGGATGAAATTGGATAAGAACCCCCATGAATAAGCTTGTTGTTCTAATATATGAAATTGGTTCAAAATTTGATAATATCTTAGCCTGCGTTAGATAGTATTGCACCTTACCATCTGGAAAGTTGTCTTCCAAATATTCTAGAATTTCCACTGAGTCTGTGATGACGTGTTGATTATGACGTAATACAGGTACCTTACCCATTGGATGCAACCTGAGGTACCAAGCTGTAAGGTTTTCATGTGAATTTAACATATCAACTTCGTATTTTTCGTAACTTAGATTTTTCTCAATCAGAGCCATCGACACCTAAAAAACAAGAAAGGAGATTAACGTAGTATGTGTATTGGAAATAAACTATTTAGACTATTTCTGTTACTTTGTTCATGAAAAGCTAAACCCATTCTCAAATCAAATCAAGGGGAAAAATGAGATGTTACTATACAAATTTGTTAAATACAGGTCAGAATTAAATATAGATATTAAGCCATTTTAGAATCCAATATGGCCGCCGCTGAATACCACCAACGCTGGAGGGTCTAGATCTAAGGTTAACTTTATTGAAAAATAAAAGATTTTTGGGAACAGGAAAAAGCTACCCATTTTACCTTCAACTGACAAAACAAATGCAACTACAGGTCACTCGATAACGCTGATATACGGAAAGCTCTAATCATAATAGTTCGTAATAGTATGGTTGGACTTTGCATTTGTTCTGAACCCATATGTGTTCATTTTGCGTTTGTAGAATATGACACGATACATTAATTAAGTATTTTGTACTGAAATGCGCAAAGACTAAGAAACTCGATTTCTCGGTATCTTTCACTAGCAATATAATATCTTTCACATGGTTTACGTACCAATAAAGGCAATGACACCTAAACTATGCGACATGTATATTCACATACCATGCATATATACATTCTGATTGGTAACAATCGAGCGACCTCAAGCTACATACATAAAGCATGCATTATATAACACACCAAGATTCTTTCACCAGTCTTAACATTGCCATTTCAAAAACAATCAAACTTACCCTTCGTGCACAATGGCTGTAAATCGTTGAATAAAGGAGAAGGTCATCTGATGTCGACATTCTCAGAGTGGTAGGTACGCTATAAGTAGTATGGTCAAACTTCCCCAACGTTCAACTTATCAAATCCTATCGTTTGGTCCTCGTCGGGTTAAAGCAGGGCGAAATGATACCACGTATTTCAATGAATAATCTCCTGTACATGTATTTTCAGAAATTACATTCTTTAAACTTCATATGAAATAAAAATGTATATATTTTCTGTCTTCTTCTATCCTCGTGTGTTATAATTGTAGCTACTTTTGCGAACTGACTAATTAGCATATTTTGTTCGACAGGTCCCGAGTGTATTGTTCAATACTATGAATTCTTGAGGAAATTATCCAGCATTCCAGATTAGAAAAGAATAACTCATGATATTGTGCATTTTCCCCGGTGCATTTAAGTGAGAATTCAAAAATGCCTAAAGGGGATGTTAATGATTAACATTGAAGTCCATGTATTGACATAGAATGTTAGCAGCCTCAATTCTGAACGAGATTTGCATGTAAAGATTATTCACGAAACTGTGGTTAAGATATTAGATTCCAACAGTTTTGTAACACTGGATAGAATTTAAAACAAACATAATACTGCTTTGTTGTACTTCAAAACTGTTAAACTTAAAAATTAAAAACAGAGATGATATTTGAATAGAAACACAACAACGTTTGATAAATGCTCTCACCGTACATAAAGTTTAATTACACCGGTACAAAGTCTGAAAAGCAACATGTGTCATCAAGATCATACTTTTAGGGATCATTTCTATAGTATGGATCGCATCCACATCACTGAAAAGTGATCATAGCCTCAACCACGACGACGAGTCATAACGTTCTCTTCTGAGCGCGAAGCGGATCTCGAGTGTCACTTCTCAGTGACTTGCTCTTGGTCATTGATGAACGTTCCTCTCTTCCTTTCGCGAGGAGTGGAGGAAGAGAACGTATTCTGAGTGGTTGCCCCCCCCCCCTTACCTATAAAAACTCAGACATGCTAAATCATTGATAAATGTTAATGCATGTATTATGTATTACTTAGTTTTTGAAACCCCACCCGTACATTTTTTTAAGTAAAGGAAAAATCGCCGGTTAATCATATGCATTTAGGAAAGAATGTATCATATGTCTGAAGCTGGGTATTCGCTCACTCATACATATGGTATTATGTAAGCTGATTGCTATCATGCTAGCCATATCGTGCTTCTAAGAAGTGTATAAGGTGTCATGCATGACATTCACTTTGCAATAAGTACATTTATTTACCTTACTTAACTTTCTAGTCTAACTGCAATAGCCAATAAAGATACTGATAATTAGTTGGTTGGTATAATATGTAATGTTTATTGGCACATTAGTAAAAGTACACCAAGCACTTCATTGTAAACTTTCACACTTTCCTGTCGACCCATTGTGAATCGTTTAATATCTTGAACTCTGTAGAGTCATTCAGGTTGTACATAATTACTCTCTACCAAATTTGACGTTCATCGAGTAAATAGGACACTTGATGAACTGGTCAGATTTCATATACTTGGCTATGGCCGGTAATGCCTGAAATGAATATAAAAACACTACTCAATAAATGTTACATAAGGGAACCTTCAGTAATTAAAGGAGGGAAAGTCGCCGGTTTCTTGCATAAAATATGACCCTCCCCCTGCTCCATTTTCTAAAAAGTGGACACTCTCAATTTCCTTTCTCTAACATATAACCCCTCAACTTTTCAAATATTTCACAAAGTTGGGTTAGCATGGTTGTCAGCAGTGATTTAACTGATGCGATATGATATCATGGTACTAAGGTGAGAGTGTTGGGATAATGCAGAAGTGGGATGTGACAGTGATGGTAGAGATGGGATATCAAAATCACACAATATTGCCAAATTAACTATGCAAGTCTAGGATAATAACTGTACACTTCTTTATATACCAAATGTGACCATTCTCTTATTCTAATTTCTAAAATATGGCCCTCCCTATTTGTGAAATCTACCCCCACCCCTCCATTATCCCGACCCCCTCGCTTGTAAGTACTGAATGCTCCCTGATCCATAAACTGTACGTCGTCCCGGCTGATTCCGAGTCAAAATTCGCCATTCGTTATCTATTCCGGATTGTTCGAAGCCCTTCGGCAAGAACCACTACCGTGCCTCACTCAACCCAGATGTAACCAGCCTGGTAGGTTGTGGAAATATACAGGATTGTGCCACTATTGGTGCATGTCAAGAAAGAACAATGTGAGAAGCTGCTGTATAAAAGTGTATATCATTACTTTTGAACGAGATACAATTCAATATGATCATATCAGCGACTTAAAGAACGATTGGTGTATGGCATACCACGTGTAATATTACTCACCTCCACTCTATCTAAGAAAACCTGTAGAATTTAAAAATAAAAAAAGGGGAAAAATGAATACGTTAAGACTTAATTGCTGTAGTATACTGCCCTACAATTCAAGGGTTGTTTAGTAATACATTATTGCTTGCCGTATGATATTCTGATATACCAAGTAATGAATGCAGATATACAGAACGGTATCTCTTTGCAACACAACACAACACAACACAACACAACACAACACAACACAACACAACACACCACCCCACCCCACCCCACCCCATCCCACCACAACACAACACAACACAACACAACATCTCAGTAAAACAGCGTATCAACACGTGTCACATTTTAAAGGTAGGCTTTGTAACTGCCAGTGTCCTTCGATCAGATAAAAATCCTACATGATGTACTAGAGATTGGGGTTCGGAGAGCAAGTACATAAAGTCACACTTACCTTGACATTACTCGGCAGCTGTTTGTCGTCAAATTGACGGATTCTAGCAAAATACTCATATAACATAAAATCAGGATACGTAATCTAAAATGAATTAAGAAGATTTTTTCAAAGAAAATGAATTTTGTTATTCAAGTTTTGAGTTTTACCACGAGGAAAATCTATTTATTAAAAAAGATATATAATGTCTTTAATAAACGACATTGATTCGATGTTGTATCGTGGGCGCTCACTCGTCGCTTACTAGTGGAGCTCCCTCATCTTTCCGAGTCTCGTTTCCCCTTCGATCTCACCAACATGCAGGACCCATATAATGTCGAAGTATTTAGTTCTACTTTTTTAGGTTCGTAAAAGGGAAACACATCTCAAGGAAATAAGGTATTGTTTGCAAATTTGGGGTTCTGGAAAGTCATTTCATGATTGTACATCATATACATTACGCGCAATTGCCAGAAAACATCAAATTGAAACTTGGTTCATATTCGCTTGTTCGGTAAAGTTCTGTCTTCAGTGATCCAATGTTGTCTCCATAGGAGTCAGCATGTAGACACGCATATGCATTAGATGATAGACCAATGCTAGGAAAATGAAAGTCTCCGAAATGCCTTCGTTAATTCCTAGAGTAACGTTTAGCCCTTGAAGTAATTAACAGCGGACAGCACAAGACAGTTGTTTTTAAAATATATACACTAGTGATGATGACTATTTTGTGATGTAGCTTGATGACAGAAAGACTCGTCATTGCGGGTACTCCCTTAAATTGCTGGCTACACTAAACTTTCGCAACATAGAATATTTCAGTCTAAGGGACTCTCTAATACATATTCTACTAGCTATCTATTTGATGGGAATCATATTCATTTCTCTGCTCAACACTAAAGTCACAAGTGAATATCAAAATTCAACTTACATTATCTCCTGCAAACCATGGATTATCACCTAAAAATGAAGACAGCTCTTCCAATGTGACCTTTAATTTCTTTAAGAACTCTTCTCTTTTTTCCGCTGATTCCTGTTTTACATGCAATACGTTTAGTTTACAAATTTGTTTATGTATTTGCTCTTTCCAGCTTACTTGATTAGTGGTCATAAGTTTGAACATAACAAGAAGTTTGTGTATATTTTACCACGGTAGTCAAATGATATAATGTCTTTTCGTCGTTCGTGAGGTGTTCATTTTTTCATTTCTAAGAAGTTCATTTTTAACGCCGAAAAAATGATTGTGTTGTGTTGTGTTGTGTTGTGTTGTGTTGTGTTGTGTTGCGTTGTGTTGTGTTGTGTTGTGTTGTGTTGTGTGGTGTGGTGTTGTCTTGTGTGGTGTGGTGTGGTGTGGTGTGGTGTGGTGTTGTGTGGTGTTGTGTGGTATATTGGCGTGTCGCGGCCGTCGTGTGGCGTGTTGTTTTATGTTTTGTTGTGTTGTGTTGTGTTGTGTCGTGTCATGTCACTTGTGATGTATTGTATTTTCCTGTGTTTGAGAGACTGCATGTTATGTGAAAAAAAAACCACAAATAATAATAGCAAACCTTACATCAAGAGTTACCTGAACAGATCTGAGGGACGGTACTTTCTCCCTAAAATATACGGGAACATTCTACGTGATCACGTCACCTTGTGGAGTGATTATAAACAGTGCCATCTATCATGCATGAGTGACAAGACTAACTGTTTGCAGTCGAAAGCTCTCAGCTCAAAAGTGTGTTGTGTGTACTGTATTGGTTAAAATTTTAGTACTCAATAGCACTTACCCAATCTGGATCCGTGAAATATCCTCCCATCAGCATACGAAAATCACCCCATCGTCCATAAACCAGATCTGCTCGTCTCATCTCGTTTTCGTTTGTACCTACTGTATCATATAAAAAAAGAAGAAGACAAATTTACAAAATATGCAATCGGTATTGGTAGTTTACAGGACAGTTTTCTGAAAATTACAAACGTCTTCTTCCGTATCAACGAAGAATATCTGACAATTCAAGATTGGTCTTGATCAAAAGTAGAAGAAATCAAACTTTCCAGGGAGCATTCACATTTGAATATATACCAAACGTGCTTATCGTATACTAAAATGGATATTAAAATAGACCACTATCATTGAAAAGAATTTGACTAAATAAGTAAGCCTCTATCTGCTACTGTAACAACTTGATTGTAAAATGAAATATCATACAACATGCAAGCAAAGTTGAACATGCTCGAATAGTAGGGATTTATACCCTGGGAAATCTACGGTACTTCATTGCGCGTCTACGGTACATCATTCATTCTGCATTGCTCGTAACATTAGTAAAATGTTCAAAGTTGCAATTGTCTTTTCCCAATTTCCCCATAAATTAGGTTGGCACAGCCATAACAATTTCCCATTTTTTTCCTTTATTCAGTCGGAAAATATTTGTAACCTCAGAGTTTTGTCAATTTTCATCTCCGACTCGAAGTGACAAGGTTCCTTTTAGGTCACTCGAGGTTTCCCCGGCTGAAAGAAAAGAAATGCTGAGAAACAATACTCTTAGTTTTACAAACATTGCCAACTGAGTTCAGCCTATCACAGTCACTGCTTATAACAGCTGTTTATAACTGTTTATAGCTGCAACTAGAAGGAAACATGACAAAGAAACACTATGACCTTCAACTGGGAAAGTAAGTCTGTAATTTCTTACACAGATTTGTCTTGCGTGCAAGATATACCAAGATGGCATGTGTCTGGGTTAGTTTGACATCTCCGTCAATCAGATAGGGTAGCTGCGATCAAAAATGAAAAAATAGGGAAATCATATCAAAGCCTTGGATCTTACATGACTAAGTGAAATCTCCTGTCACTTTAGAATAATAGATGAGGTATTTTTTCTTCTTTGCAATACACAAATTTAGTCCAAACTTGATACTTAAAATTTTGATAAGTGCATACTTAATAATTCGAACATTTTCAGTCCGCGATTCGACATGTGTTACTATTAATTACTGATGATCCTACTGCGCAGTTTGCACCACAATGTATGTAAACGCATAGGTTGAATATTTCCTAGGTTCTTACACATCTAAAAAGTCTTTGTACAATTTCTAATGTAGTTATTATCAGTATAAATGACTGGCATTGCCAATTATCAGAGAATTTTGCTAAGTGGTATCGTGTCAAATCATGGGAGGTAACGTGTTCAATATCATTGAACTTTGCGATCGATGGGCAACCACTATGTTCACGTTTTATGCCACTCTATATAGCTAACCATTTCAAATAGATGTTACACATCAGAAAAGACGGCTTACTCACGTTAGGAAAGTCCAATCCAAGATTGTATTTCTCATTCAGCCATGCATCCTTGCTGTAGTCTGGAGCTGTACAGTGATGGGTGTTTTGACAGACAAGTTATAAGTATATGCGATAATGTGATAGGTCCTGAGTTTACAACTGGTCGTGTTCTATTGCTTAACACTTTCCTTTTACTTTGCCTCTGTGTGTATGTGTGTGTTGCTACCTGTTAATCAAACGTACTCTGGGTGTCATGGCAACACTACCAATTATACGTCGAAGTAAGATGATACAATATAAGATATTGTCACACAACGTGTTATATACTAGTATATAAATATAAATATAGTATATCCGAACCATATATACCCACGAAATCAGTACTACCCTCGTTACAGTCTACCAAACAATTACTAAGCTCAATGAAAATAGAGAATAAGCTTATGTTACTTCACTACATTCATACCTGGTCCATAATCGTACCGTTTTTCTGTGTAGTCGACGCCTGTATACTCTAGCACAAGACGTATTGCCTGGCCAAGCTACAGAAATGAATGAATTGAATATTACTAGTTTATCACTAGATTATCATTATGAAGAGTCAAATGTAGTCGCACTAGGGACTCCACACAACCTTCAATAGTTCGGTAATAAATGTATCAATATGTACAAACTTAAAACAGGTCAATGTCATGTGAGTATGTGGATATTTCAGTGTCTGGCTAAGGCCATTCATGATACTATACATTCCTGCATAAATTGAAATAAAATATCAAAAATTGAATTCGTTCTTATTGTTATAAATGATACACATTTAGAATCAATGCAGTTTAAACTGATATTAATGTGCAACAGTTCAGGGCAGGGTAGAAAGGCCAGGGGTGAATCACGTGTTTTAAAGATCCGACAGTTCAGATAAATACGGTAGTTTTACATTCATTGCAAGGTCAGCGTTTATCGACTCTTTATGATATCACCACATGGGGTGACCTTTGCCACCTGTGCCAATCACGTGCATGTAAGTGGAGGTGCAAATATACTGTGGTCAAGCTATTTCAAGGCATGATAATTCGTACTTTTGTTTATAGCGTGTGGCGTTTATTCGTTGTTTCACTACTTTAACCATATCTGTTAGTTTTCCTACACCGGGTATAGTAATTTGAACATTGCGAATAAGTTGACACCCTCAATATAAATACGGTGCACACCTGCTTACTCGTATACCAACAAACACGATCTTGTTAAATTACGATGTGTGTCATGACAACTAGACACGTACATGTCACGTGGTGAATTATTGGCGTTTAACTAAAGTATCGATTTTCTTAGCTTGCGTACAAATATATGGTGGTTGTTATGAGTTTGTACACATTTACCCTCATTCAAAAAGACCAAAAAAAATTAAAAAGTCCAAATATAATTTGCCTAATATAATAATTGGTAAGCGGTATTGTGATGTGCACGTGGCTAAGTTTACAAGATGGAAGGTTGATTTATTCATAATACACCGAGTGATATGTGCACTACCACTATACCGAGCCTTGCAAACAAACAGATGAGATGCCTTCAAAATTTGAACCTGACCATTTGACGACAAAAAAGGAGGGAGTGGAAAACAAATCGTATTTCAGAAATTTAAAATTTAGAATCAATCGTTTGAATCAGTACACGTCATAAGCTTATATCTTTAATAAGATACTTCAATAACTGTAACTTTTTTTATGCGATTTACTTCTTGTGGAGTGATCAGATTTGTGTACACTTTCCCTATTATAATACATAATATATAAGCTTAAACAATATAAACATGCTAAAGTGATCGCCTCATTTCTAGCCGGCCCAGGCAACCAACACAAATCCCAGATCATTTTTTGTATGTACTTACGCCTCTTATATTCCAGTATCCAAGTAGCATTGACATATCGGTGAATGATTTTCACACTCAGTCTGGACGTACGTCGAGGTGGGAACGGTGCAAGGTATCTAAACGGAATGGGTAGCACCACAGTGACTTGTAGGCTGAGAATTAATCCAAAGTGTCCCAGTCTAAAATAATTGCGTTATTAGATAATTATTTCAGAACATTCATAAATAATCGTCCTCTATAACATCGAGTAGGTTACAGGGGATGATATGTTATGAATATTCTAAAATAGCTAGTTATTCGGTTATTTTGTACTAGGATATCCATCGATTTACTCTTAGCCTACAGGGTACCTGTGGGTAAAGTGAAATGGTGAGGGCCAAAGTCTTACTTACAGTGCACGCCTGTTGTAATATTTGCGCTCAGTCGACCGGTTTTTATGCGCGACAGTTTGTTCATGTGGATATAGTTTAGGATGTATCTCAATAAGTTTACTGAGGTGTTTGTACGTGCTATGTATAGTCGGTCTAGGGACAATAATAACTACAGGTTTGGATATACTTCAATAAGTATAAACCATGTATAGCAGGTAGTTCTCTCCTCAAGCTATAACCATCACCCCCTTCCCCCTTCCCCCTTTCCCCTTTTAGGTACATTTGTATTTAGTAGTTTTAAAATGGAGGGGCATGAATTGCGTATACTTAAGCCTTTGACCGACGGAATTATCTCTTCACACAAAATAATAAGCTTAAAATGTTCCTTGCCATAAATCTATCTAATGTTAAAAAGTTGAAAAATATACTGTCAGTGCATAGGAATTCATGCATGCATTACCATTATTTCCAATAAACTTATAAAATGGTATAAAATGTACCAGTAGTTACCGACGTAGTACCTGTTTTATTTACCATATACTTCATACATGTATCTGACAGGTGTATCTGCCCATAATTAATTATAATCCGCAAAAATAAAGATTTCACCAAAAATTATATGTACATGTTTCCGCCCGGGCTCGAACCGGGGACCTTTCGCGTGTTAGGCGAACGTGATAACCGCTACACTACGGAAACAGATGTATATAAACGACAATTGATATCTCTGTGAAATCTAATACAACAGCAAAATAAAAATTCGACTTAGATATATTAAATGATATATGTCTGCACACACAAAATATTACTAAACAAACAAACAAACAAACAAACAAACAAACAAACAAACAAACAAAACAGAACAAACAAACAAGACACAAACTGCTCATATTTTGCTGTTTACGGTTGGACCCGTATAAAGGGATGGGGCGATTAGCAAATGCAGAAAATGGTAGCTTTGTAATCAAAGATATGTGAAAGAAATGCCTGTAACAGCTGCGAAATAAAGTTAGGATAGAATCGATTACTAGTAAGATAACAAAAAACAATTTTCAGAACTATACTATAATATTAAATAGACTGGAAATCTTGATAGTGGAGCTAGTAATAACAAAGTGCAGTTTTGAGATAAGTTACGGGATAGAAAACAACAACAACAACAACAACAACAACAACAACAACAACAACAACGATAATAGTTTATTCGGTTCAACAACAATTTGATTCTAATACTGTGTTTGATACAACTTACAGAAATGTACAATTGTACGAGTGTCAGTATTATTTACTACAACCGTAACAGTATTAATCGTAAAGTGCCTACTACTACTCGCCACTGCAAATCATGATCAATAGGCTGGAATTACGCATTCAATCTTACTAGCCGTGTGCCTGCTACAGACAACATAACAATGCCATTGGTAATAGCTTACTGGAAGATGCGTGGGGTAAGTATAACACATGTTGTTTTGTTTTTGTTTTGTCTTATGTGTAGGAGAGGTGAGCTACAATTATTTGTATAAATAACTCCCCAAACTATACCAATAGTTTTGCGTAAATTCAACGATTTCAACCAGATAATATATCTAGATAATATATAACAAAGTTTATGTTGACAGGTCGATTTGCTGACCTGACCTTGCTGTCATATCCGAGTTAGTGGCTCAAGTGTTTTACAAACAGTACAGGTCACAATTCTTATATGCTTAAAAGTCCATCAAAGTTTAGTTATTTTCGCTATAACGCTTCTTCTTCTTCTGTTTTTTTTTCAATATTCAAAAGCGCAGCACATACTATATAAAAATGGCAAAAAGAAAACAGGCAGACAAGGGTAAAAACAATACACATGTACACTGGATAATTAAATATTGACAAAAACTTGGCTGAAAATGATAATAAGTCTATAGCACACATGGTAATAAATCAATATTGTTTATAATACGATGGATTCCAACATTGTACAGATTTTATCATTCTCATATGTAAAAACTGAATGCAAGCTAGATGTATACTTATATGATGCTTACTCGCTGCTTTTATTTCATATCTCTCCATACAGCTGCAACAGCCCATACGGCTTCTCCTTGAATATAGTGGCATTGAGTATGAAGATAAGATGTATGTGTCTGGACCAGGTGAGAAAAGGATTTTTTTATATCTTGATAATTTGAATGAAGTCATGTTGAACAGTGTTTGCTGAGGGTGTTATGATCTGCGTGAAATGTTGACTATAACTGTAAGTAAAAGAATCAGAAAGCTTCAGTTCCATGGTTCACTCCATGCCCGGCCGCAGCCACACATTGCATTTGACCTGCTCACTATGGACATGCAAAATAAACAACTGGTTAAAATGGATTAATTTGATGGTAAGAAAACAAGGAAGCCTTTGGATTAAAACTAATCTACAGAGACGACGAAAAGCAAATGTCAGATTATAGGATTAACATATGGATGAAAATTGGAAGTTGTATTCACTCAAAGGGCAATGTTAAACTGTAAGATACGTCGTGTTGGTTCGCCCTCACCGGTCAGGAGGTGTTGACCGATGTGTGAGGGCGCCCCGTCACAGCGTACCTTACAGACTAGGGCAAAGTGAGAACATATATCATTAGTTAATATTGGTAATTCATTTGTTTTAATAACGTTTTGTTTGTTACAGCACCGGACTTTAATAAAGATTGCTGGTTTAATGAAAAGTACGATTTGGGGTTGGATTTTCCAAATGTAAGTTGCAGTCACGGAATGATATTACTTTTTTTAATCCATACTTTAGGCACCACAGAACCAATAACAAAGGCATAACTTGTCATGGTGTAGAAAGACAAGGAAACAAATCCTGTACTTTCTGTTCGAATACATACAACTTTCTTGCCAATAGCGCGAGTTAAAATACTACAGTGAGTCATTAGCCAGAGTTATAGTGTACTAACTAAATAAATCAAAGTTTCACACCAGTAACAGGTCCTGTGCAGACCATGTCACATTCCGATCCTGTCGTACAGGTCTGTGTCAGCAAAGGTGGCACCGGGTTGTTACAGAGGTGTAGCCACAGGCCTGTCAACATCACTGTATATATTGGCATGGGTATATGCATGTTACAGGGTCTTGTGAGTTCATTGTTTTCAGCACTGCACTTCAGTGCAAATATCACTAGAATGTGCTTACACCGATAAAAGTAATCACTGGTACATATATGAAATAATATGCAGAACAATGTAATATACATTTAATACAGTACAGTACAGTACAGTACAGTACAGTACAGTACAGTACATTACAGTAAAATAAAAAGTACAAAACAACACAACACAACACAACACAACACAACACAACACAACACAACACAACACAACACAATCCTTATCGTCTTGACATAAAACATTCAAAACACTTAACATCAATGTATGTAGACGAAATAATTTATACAAGTGATAAGATATTAACCCTCATAATGATACTATGTAAATTTTCTTTCCATTAATAGCTACCATACATGATAGATGGTGATGTGAAATTAACCCAAAGCAATGCTATCCTAAGATACATTGCCAGGAAGGCTAATTTATGTAAGTATGAACATTATGCAATTGCAGCAGATATATAGACAACCAAATCAATGGGTAATGGAATTAATCTTAACTGTAAGAGATGTTAGACCAAATTGAATTATGAACAATTGCATGTAGCAGAGAAACATACCAAAACATCAACTTGTAATAAAGTTATTCTGAATAAATGTAGGCCATAGTGAGAGCATGAACAATTTCTCATAGTAGAGAAATAGGCAAAACTTTGTAAATCTTATTAACTCGAGGAGGATCAAGGCCAAAATGGAAGTATGAACTATTTCATGCATAGCGCATGCATGTAGTGGAGAAATAGATAAAACAATGTAATCACTGAGATTCACATTGTTTTTACATGTAAAATATTTGGTGTTCATCAGTTTAACATTGTAAAAACTATTACTATCAAGTTCCTATTAGTTTTAAAGTTTTAATAACTAAACGTTGACAATTACTTTTGTACATGTTCAATGCTAGTGGGGACCACTGAGACTGAGATAACACGTGTTGATTTGATAACAGAACAGGCCATGGACGTGAGAATGTTTATGGCAAGCAAATACTATACTACAGCAACATGGGTAAGTACAGTATATATAGGGAAGACTTTTACTTTCTAAGTATCTAGTGCATGACATGCATATATGTTATTCTGTTACAAAGTTAATGTTGCTGTGTAATAATTTTACATGATCTCATCTGGTAACCCCCACCCCGATGTTGTATTTGACATATTCATTCTTGATCAGGTTGTTTTCATTACTGTCTGCAACAAAGAGGTGCACATCTTAAAAATTTGCCATACAGTGAATACATGCATGTATGTGATATTTCAAATAATAAGTCACCTTTCTTAATGAGACAGCTGTCTATCATTATTCATATATCAATAAATATTATTTAAAAAATATAAAAATGAAAATGAATTATATCATATATCACTTTGCTATGTCATGACCCTATTAAGTGACATTTTTTTATTTAGTCAAAGCAAGATCATACATTAAGTGAATTAATTGACCAATGTACCCCCAGCCAATATATAAGATATTTAACTTAATATTAATTGATATATAAATTATTTACAGGAGGATTCATTACCAGAGCTTTTACAGAAGACTGGCAGCATGCTGAAAGAATTTTCTGTTTTTCTTGGTGACAATCCATGGTTTGCTGGGCAAAATGTGAGTGTCAACTCTAACCATTTTCCATATTGTGATCATGATGAATACACAGGGACACACAATACAAGTGTACTAAAGGCAGAAATAAGTCTGACTGGACTTTTCACTACACCACTATTGTGATATATTTAGAACACTGAATCCAGTGACACCTGCTGTTTGCCATCTCATACACTAACTCAATCAAAAACGTGAAACCACATTGTTTTTGTTTGTTTGTTTGTTTGTCTTTTCTATGTAGGTGTCCTTCGTTGACTTTATTATGTATGAGTTGATGGATCAATTATGTCACGTCGATTCAAAAGTACTTGATAATCTCAAGAACCTCAAAGTGAGTATAAAATCTTGTACTAAGTAAGAAGAATTAGTGTCTTAAAAAGTAAAGTCAATTCAAAGAATACACAAGAGTGTGTAGTGTAGAGTATTGGGATATAGTGCACGATGCAAGGCCATTGAATATTCGTCATTAATATCGTCATTATCATTAAATTTGAATATCAAAAGGACATAATATGTCATGGGAATAAAAATCTTCAACTAGCTAGTGCCGTTACTTTGTTCGAGAAAGGTCATTTTCAGCCAAAACTAAGGAAAAGAATCAGGGGTCACGCGCGTACTAATTTTTGAAATGGAGGTTGAAACGTTATCAAAATGTAGCCATTTTAGTATTGGCCACCGAATACAGGAAATTAGAAGAAATTAGAAATCAAATTGATTTGAAACCTTACTCTTGTAATATTATTTGTATAACTGTATTTTCTATCGTATGCTTCATCTATTATATATGTTTTCTTCTATACCATAGGATTTCCATGCTCGAGTTGAGGTAAGTGATATTGCGACATGATCTTCTCAGTCGATAGTTTACAAGAAAAATACCATAAACTTCCAATTCCACCACACTGTAAAAACATAACTGTTGACTCACGAGTTAACATTTCCAAAAACAGTGTCACGTTTAGTCGTTCACCGTTTGTGATGTTTGTCTTGGTAGTGATTCACAAAATAACACAATTGGGAATAACAAACATTTGTGAAGCATTGACATCTTGTATGTAAAATTTAGCATACAGTAGACCTGGTTTGGAGTGTGCTAATCCTTGTCTTAACATTACCAATATTGTCAATACTACTCTAGTAATGTTTCACTAAGTAGGGTGTCATTTATACACCACACCACCCCCACCCCCCGTCCCCATCTCCGTAATGATCAAAATATTAATACTGACCACTGTAATGTGATGATGTCAACGTATCGTGGAATCCTAAGTAGTTGTAACTTTTTTTGTACTTTTCATTATTTTGGCAAAATAACATTTTGTACATACACTAAATTGTAACATGAGATGGTTAAATACTTCCGAATTGTCTCTACTATCCACTGACTGTACTGTACAATGACGTCATTGTATACATAACACAAATAAATATGGTTCGTGAATATTGAATTGTTTGTCAAGAAATTGACATTGTGGGGACAGCTATTAGTACTAGTAGCTTTGCTTGATTCCTTTTCAGACACTACCAGCCATTGCAGCGTACATGAAGTCAGACCGGTTTATAAAACGGCCACTCAACAACCCAATGGCCAAGTTTGGTAGTGTGTAAGAGAGTATCTACAACCAACAAGATGTAGTAACATTGAATCAGTGCCTTGGTCAGATGTTATTTTTTTATGACAATTCTTTCAAAATGATATAATGTAGTCAATAAAATATAGGAAAATGTTTTTTCATATAATACTTATGTAATACTGTTGTCAAAGATGAAGTAAAGATTATTTTTAAATATAACCTGTACAAGTTTGAGTATTTGTCAATTTCATTTTAACACACCTGAATGTTGTCTATATAGCTGATTCATTTGAATAAACCACAGAGCGCTCAGGCTTTGTTAGTTATATTTACGAAAAACAAACAAACAAACAAACAAACAAACAAACAAACGTACAGATAAACAAAAACAGACAAACAGAGACATACATACATACATACATACATACATACATACATACATACATACACACACACATGCATACATACATGCATACATACATACATACATACATACATACATACATACATACATACATACATGCATGCATGCATGCATGCCGGCCGGCCGACAGACAGACAGACAGTCAGACAGACAGACAGACAGACAAACCAACGCCAACATAAGAAAAAGGAGTGCAAGATGAGGTAGGCTTTCTATGTTACATTTTTGTTCTTACTCTCCCTCCACATATAGAGTAGTGTGCGAACATCTCTCTCTCTCTCTCTCTCTCTCTCTCTCTCTCTCTCTCTCTCTCTCTCTCTCTCTCTCTCTCTCCAACATAATACACAAATACATGGTTGTTGGTAGTTAGAGCACATTTTATTGAGAATATGCCTCTTTTAAAATAAAGATTGTTTCAAGATTTAGTTTATTATGGTTATGTTGGTTTTGTAGCATGGTTCCTGAGTTCCTGGAATTAGTTAATAGGCACAAAACATTTTGAGAAGGGTTATACAAGTCTAAAAAAATATGATTATAAATACCCACTTTTAAACTTTATTACAAAAAGTGATATGTTGATAACAATTTTTGTGTTAAAATACCTCTGACCCTGATTCTTTAGCCACAGTTGATAATAATTTATTTTAAATGGAATAATACTACAAGCAGATGGTTATTAGTGTCCAAGTCAATAATTATTTCAGTAATCTAAATGGCACACTTTCTTGGACTTAATTATCTTTAAATGAACTTATACCTCATGGATTCACTATCTTTAGCAAACACTTGGATGTTAAAGAAGATAAAAGACGTTGGTTTCATTCACTCTCACTTATCATTTTGGAGCCTCGGATTTTGTTTGGTAATCTTCTGAGCACAGATATGGGGTCTTATTGCAAGACAAAGTATGGAGCTGGCATCAGTGAGAATTTTGACGAAAGTGACATACAGGCCTTTCTGAGCAATTTCCATCGTCGACCTTTTCTATTATTGTAAGTGTATAACAATACAATCAGTCCATAATACATTTAATGGAAGTTACCGAGGCGCAACTACTGTCACTTCCACCTAAGTCCTTATCGATACCAACTCCATATCGATAAATGAAAGTGAACAAAATCAACACATTTAATCTTGTTTAATATCTGAGTTTTTATCAAACATAGTGAATTCATACTCAATTTAACGACCCGACACCTCTTACACAACCTCATGGGTTGAGCACATTTTAATAGTTATCAAGAGCCTACAAACTGTCATCGAGTACATTAGTTATCAAGACCCTACAAACTGCCACCAAACTTGGCAACGGGGTTGTTGAGTGGACCTTTCATGAAACGGTCTGACTTCATGTATGCTGCAATAGCTGGTAGTGCCTGAAATGGAATCCAGTGTATTGTTAATAATAAACCTGACTGGTATGTGTGACAGGTACAAGTACACATGTGATATCAAACAATAACCAACACACGCTACAGAACAATCCAACTGTAGAAACAAAAGTGACAAATTCAAGCAATTTCTCATAAAGAACATGGGTTTTTTTGGCATCTGTAGCTTGTTCTCTTTCAATACCCACTACTATATTTACTTCACGTCATGTTTCCCTATACAACAACTGGTGTTTGTCTGTAGTTGGACTTATACTTGTTCTGTTTACATAAACAATATATTGTCTATGGTACAACCAAGACACACTACTACTACACTTGTACAAGTTGTATAGGCACTACAAAGACTTATTATTATTTCTGCTAAAGAATAGATGGTAGCAGATAGGTTTAAAATTACTATTTCAAAACCACAGATATTATGTACACAACACTGCTACATTAAATTTCTTGCCTGGTGTGCACAGAAACTTTAATGTATATTTCATAACAACATTGTCCATACCAAATACCAAGACGATCAGTCTCATGGTTTTTTATGTTAAATGTTTCATATCCACACGCACACATACATGCATGCACGCACACATACATGCATGCACGCACACATGTACACACAAACACACACACACACATACATACATACATACATACATACATGCATGCATGCATGCATGCATACATACATACATACATACATACATACATACATACATACATACATACATACATACATACATACATACATACATACATACATACTAACAGATATTTCTCCATGCCTATAGCACTACAGAACTTCCTAGTTCAATTGTACTAAAACTACAAGTTGAGAAAAACTTCATTAACTTATGAATCAAGAATTCAATTGTTATATTGTGTTTCAATTAAAAGTGAATCTATGGTAATTCTTTTAACTAATGACTGAGAATAAAGTTAAATAATTTGATATCACTGACCTCAACTCGAGCTTGGAAATCCTATAATATAGAAGAAGAAGAAATATTAGGAGATGAAACAATACAAACTCACTACACATACAGTTATACAAATGATATTACAGGTGTAAAGTAACAATTCACTAAATTCTTGCATGAAAATGCTTTCATAGTATTTGTTGATTTTGCCCTAAAGTTGAAGTAACAGCTCACTAAGGTACTCACTTGCCAACTGTCCTTGCTTCTCTATCATGAACTGAGAAATTACAGACACTTTGAGGAAAATTTCCAAATATATGATTATAATAAAATTTCCTATTTATCCTGTAATCTCAATTTCTTGCCATTAGTGCTATTATAAGAGGAAATATATGGGTTAGATATCATTGTTTGGTTCAGGCACAACTTTTTCTACAGATGCGCTAGAGAAAAGCTTTTCCAAGCCAAGCTTTTAATTCTAACACATAATCTAACTTCAGCTTCTATTCAACAATATGTATGCTTATTAGGATTATTTTGAATCCAAATTTAATGATAATGACTTGTTATCAATGCAGATTATTCACAAGCCTTGTATCAGGCACTATTATACATTTAGTGTCATGTGGGCACTAGTAAATGTCTGTTACAATGACGGCTGTTACATAGCAAATATTTCCCCAGGGAAATAGTTGCTACAAAACACAAGGGGTAATATGACATCTACTAGTGCCCGAATAAGGGCATGCAATAAGTGTTTTATAACATATCAAATTTTCAGGCACATATTCTATCTATAGTGAAAACAACTGCCTGATAAAACTGCCATGCTGTGTACATATTACAATAGGGAAAATAGAATGTAAATAATCACCTATATGCAAATTGAGGTCACTATGGGTCAATAGTTGATACAATGTGGTGTGAAAGCCAATCACTGAAGGCTATATGAACATGATGTGCTATGAATCCCAATTGTTACATCGTTCATTATTTCATCAGTGGACTACTTTTTTTCACTAAAACTATGACAGTTGGACAGTCAGCAAGCTAAGACAGATCTACAAACTACAATGATTATCAGTGATATAGGTTATGAATTGACATCACAGCTATGCACTCACAGGAGAGGGACGTTTCAATTTATGGAAAGACACATACAGTGCTGTATTTTTGTACATTTTTATGGTCTACTAATGTACATTTTTTTCACAATATCTTGATTACTTATTATACCTGCATAGCCAAGGCATCACTATCACCAACTTGTATAGACTACCACATTCGATAACTAAAGTTTTAGTTTCTGTATATCATAGTTATAACCATTATGCAATGTTTTCCATACTGTAGTAGTAAGTAATACTAATTTGAATTATATGAATACAATGTTTACTACTCACTTTGAGGTTCTTGAGATTATCAAGTGCTTTTGAGTCCACATGACATATTTGATCCATCAACTCATACATAACAAAGTCTACGAAGGACACCTACATAGAAAAGACAAACAAACAAACAAACACAATGTGGTTTCACGTTTTTGATTGAGTTAGTGTATGAGATGGCAAACAGCAGGTGTCACCGAACTCAGCATTCAAAATACAACCACCAACAACCAAGAATTGACAAAGGGAACTTATTACACACAGTGAAAGTAAACAAATTAATTGCATTATTGACACATCATGTTGGAACTACAGAGACTTCTAGTACACTCAATGGTTTGATTAGAACAATTTTATGCCCTCTTTATGTATATATGAATTGCTAAGGGAACTTGAAATTTGTTAGTGAACATGAACTGTTATGCAAAGTGGCCAAAAAATGGTTCTTATCAAATGATAGATTATACTACACATAGACAACAGTGCCAGCATGCAGTGCAAAGTGTTATTACTCCGATTCATTTGTTTATTCTCCCTGTTTGTAACAAGTTCTGCTCATCGATGCTTGCCTGTCACTGGCTGTGCATCACCATTAATGGTGGTGTAATATTACAGTAGTGAAACTCACTCACTCAACAGAAATTTATCCTCATGCTCACAAACCAGTGGGAGGCTTGTTAAGAACGTTGCTTTGCAACGATGTTGATCCTGAGGTATTGACTCAGTTTGAAGTTGCCATGGCCACTAATAGTTGTTGCTTGGGATTTCATATATGTACATTTTACTCAATATTATACTAAGTGTTGTTTTAGCCCTTAATAAAACACATCTCTCATTTGAGGAATGCTGAGAATTCAAAGTGTTTTTGTTACAATATAAGAATTATTAGAATGGATAGTTACATTTTGACCAGCAAACCAAGGATTGTCTCCAAGAAAAGCAGAAAATGCTTTCAACATGCTACCAGTCTTCTCCAAAAAGTCTGATTTTACATCCTCCTGAAAAGTTTGAGATAAAAAAATGTGTAAAAGTTAATGAGGTTAAAGAAAAAATTCAGTCAAGATTTTTTCTGTCTTTGGTACACTTGACAATGTATTGGTTACTGCTATGAACTTAAAGGAAAAGTCCAGTCAGGCTTGTTTCTGTCTTTAGTACACTTGTATTGATTACTGCTATCAACTTAAAGGAAAGTCCAGTCAGACTTATTTCTACCTTTAGTACACTTGTATTGATTACTGCTATCAACTTAAAGGAAAGTCCAGTCAGGCTTGTTTCTACCTTTAGTACACTTGTATTGATTACTGCTATCAACTTATAGGAAAAGTCTAGTCAGACTTATTTCTACCTTTAGTACACTTGTATTGAGTACTGCTATCAAAACAGAACTGCCCTATATAAAGAGGATTATGGCTAATCTATGAAAATGCAGGAAATTCAAACTGCTGTACAGAGCACTAGCTTCTGGGTCTTGTTTTCAGCATTTTTTCTGTGCTCCGAGAAACACACAGGTCATGTATCATGTACAAATTGTTTGTGAATGTTGTAGGATGGTAACTTGATACATAAATTAGTTGAAAATCAGTTTGTTTGCTTCATAGAATGAAAAAAAATTTCCAAATCAGACAAATTCCCCTGCAAACAGCTGCTTAGATTGTGTGTCATTCAGGATTATTCAAATGTGAAAAACCCAGATATAGGGAACATTTATATTTTGGTGATTACTTGCCAGTGAGTCATCACAAGTTCTCCACCTCCAAACATACAGTCAGTCATATGCAAAATAGGGTCCCAGGCCCAGGCAGTTACATGTTTAAAGGAAAAGTCCAGTCAGACTTATTTCTACCTTTAGTACACATGTACTGATTACTGCTATCAACTTAAAGGAAAATTCCAATCAGACTTATTTCTACCTTTAGTACACATGTACTGATTACTGCTATCAACTTAAAGGAAAATTCCAATCAAACTTATTTCTGTCTCTATTACACTTGTATTGATTACTGCTGTCAATATACAATCATTTTGGGTGGTGCAATACATATCATAAACAACGACTGATGTGTTTCCTTGATCGGAGCTAAGAGAAAAACTTAATGCAAAAAAGACAAATTAGATAATGACAACAAGGTAAACAGACGCAAAAACAACAGCAAGTGCCTTAGATGTAGGTTGATACAGTGTTTTTATCAGTTTGTTTATACAGCTGTGAAAGTTAATGAGTTGACATGTTGATGCTTTAGCTAGTACCAGCTAATGTATATTGAATTTAACATTGATATTATTATCATGTATGTGTGGCATTCTAATCAGTGAACAGAATAGGGAACTTGCAAACCCGCCATGTTGAATGTTGCATCATGGGAAATGTGATGATAAATACTAATGAATTGGTATTGTGAACAATGTTGATACATTGTTTGTAACCACAAATAATCAATGCATATTTCCCCTGACCATTGTGGAAGGTTACTTATACCAGTAGCGCCAGATTAGGTATTACAATAACCACAGATAATCCCATAGTCCTTTGCATCTGAGCATACTCAGTCTGGATTGCAAGTTCCCTATTACAGGATCTGGGTTCCTGTGTGCATGGTGTTTATGCTTAGACAAGTTATCATCACCAATTATTACATTTACATGTATACATCTTTGCACAAATTAACCTGTCTCATTTCTGATTGTCATGAGCAGGCAAACACATTGGATTATATTCACAGGTGGTAGCATCTTGGTAACTTATGCAACTTTGAAACTTCAGTAGAGAGGCCCTTCTGCACTTTTCATGTGTTCAGTCACTTTTGGATTTCCTGCAAGGGTTTATGGGATTTCCTGCAAGGGTTTGTGGGACAAGCTTTGGTGAAGTCATCACAAATACCCCATACACATTTTATATGTAATTTGTCTTGAAAGAAAATACAGCGAGTGTCAACACAAAGAGACATACAGGCTACAAGTACTAAGTAGTTATGATGTCATCACCAGAAGTTTTCCCATAAACATAAACCCAAAGATTTTTCATCACCATCAATCTTGCCTACATGTACTTACCCATGCTGACCTAGTATAGAATTTGCTAACCATAAAGTTTCTCAGATCCATAGACTGCTCTGCCATCAAATTAACACGGGTTATCTCTTTCTCATTGGTACCCACTACCATTAGACATACAAAAAATAAACTTGTTGAAACTAATAAGACCTTAGTTGTAAACTGGTGCTGTTCAAAAACTAGTTGGGTCAACTTTCAAGCATATTTTTAATTTTTGTGCGTCAGGATATATCTGAAATTTGATTTTTAATTTTCCCTACCTGAAACCGAATTTTACCACCTAGGCATGCCATAAAATGGAAGGATCATTCAATTTTTTGGTTAACACCCTGGCTTCTGATCACACACTAAAAATGCATTATTACTACAGGGACACGCAAACATAAGTTGACCTTTTTGTTCTTATGTTATCCTTTAGGCTGGGGTAAAATGCTATTGCAGGTACCAAGAATTCATTAAACTGAGAATGTCCGAGCATGGTTTATAGATTTGGGCCTTATACTCCTCCCAGAATAATTAACGCTATCATGAGTTTAATTTTTTGCCTATTTCTCTGATCTAGGAAATTGTTCATACACTATACTCCATGCAACTTTAGTATTACCAATTGATGCTTTCATCTGTTTCCTGCTAGGAAATTGTTCATATTTCATGTTTGACCTTCTCTTCTTACAGTTAACATTAACTTTAACCTATTTAGGCCAAAAAAAATTGTTTGGTTCCTGTAACCCAATGCAATTTTACTTCCCATCCTAAAATTTTTTTTAGGTAATTCGAAAAAATTATCAAAAAATCGAAAAAAATTTGTAATGTCACATGACAAATAGTGAGATTTGAAGATGTCATCACCTTGTGTGACCCATAACCCAAAGATCATTGAAAGGCTCGAGATCAACAGCAGAAATAATAACCTGGAGCAGACCAAAACACAGTCATAAAATTATTTAAAATCCTAGCTACCTACCCTACCCTATTTTGAAATTGGGCATTATCGGAACCAACATAATTTTTTTTATTTAGCCTTACCGAATGATTTTTTTTGTCTATTTAGTCTATGCTACATAAAAATTTTCATACTTACATAAATTAGCCTTCCTGGCAATGTACCTTAGGATAGCATTGCTTTGGGTTAATTTCACATCACCATCTATCATGTATGGTAGCTATTAATGGAAAGAAAATTTACATTATATCATTATGAGGGTTAATATCTTATCACTTGTATAAATTATTTTAATATGAGGGTTATTATCGTATAACTTGTATAAATTATTTCATCTATAGACATTCATGCTATCACCTTAGATGACCGTTTTGTCCAGCTTACTTGTGTGGAGATTTTGACTTCCATCATGACTAAAGTTCAAATTTTCCAGAGACTTTTGACTTGATCCTCTTTTCTGGCTGAATGTAGATATTTGACCCCTAGTTTCTGGCTGAAAATTAGATTTTTGTCCCCTACTTTGTACTGAGTTTGTACTCGTAATTTGAATCTGCCAGGGTAGACCTGTACAAATTACTCAGCCAATGTTTTGATAATAGCCTTCTCTGAAGACATAGCCCCAAACTTGTGTTTTATGGCAAAGTTTAATATTGTGCAAATTTGAATGGTGTCTCCTGATACAAAACTTAATTTATTGACCAATTTGCTATTTGACCTTGAATATGGAGGTCAAGGTCAAAAGTCACAGTCTCATTTGAAAGCTTATCATTGATAATGTGAGGGTAGACACTTGAATGGTGTCCCCATATCAAACTTTTGGAGATAACAAGCAAAATGTGCTTTTCTATCACAGATATGGCCACCATTTTGCTATACAGCTCAAGGTCATGAAGTTAAGAGACTTGCTTATGCCTCACATAGTCAAACCCAAGTCATGATAAAAATTTATCACTTGATATTTTTTATTCAAAAAGCTATGAAGATAACCCAAATTTGGCAATTAGACTTCCAAGGTCAAAGGTCAAGGTCTTACAAGAAAGCCCATCTTTGATATTATAGTTTGGGCACTTGAATGGAATCACTATGCATTTACTCCTCCAAAGTTACATTGTATATTGTGAAATTTGCCAACAAATATGGCCGCCATTCAGCCATGTGCAGTTGCAAAACAAAGTGAAGTGCATAATGTCTCGCATCGCATGTTACATTTGTGCCAGCCAAGTTTGGTTGAAATCACTCTGTGCATGCCAGAGATATATGAGAATGCACGCACACATGGACGACGGACAGACAGAACCAAACGTAATAGTAATAGCTCCCTTGGGGCAGATATAGCATCATCAACCCTATAACATAAAGCATTCTCTGCTTGGGACACTGCAATAACTGTAACATGATTAGTTTTGATTTGCAACTTTTTTGATCTTCTGACTTTTTTTCATTCAAAACTAACACTACAATTCAAGCTGTACAAAGAAATGTTCCACAGTTCTCTAATTCCGTAAACAGCAAAAATAGCCAACACACTGCAAAATTTTGAAAAAAGATAGTACAGGACACAACTTTGAGATCTCGCTCATGAATATAACCTGATCAGAGCTAGTCACTACACATTTCAAAATGTATTGGTGCATCATTATTTTTGACAGAGCTAGGGTGCATTACTATTTTTGACTGAGTTAGGGTGCTCTAGAACTTTTTTTTGTCACGAGGGTGTTGCAATTAAAGTTCAAGAGAGAGAAATGTTCCTTACAAAATATTTGACATTTTTGATAGACGAGTACCTTTAATTCATGTCCATACACATCCAATATGTGTAATTATAGACTGACAGGATGCATACCAGCTATGTGTGACAACAATATGTTGACCTGTTCTGAATGCATACACTGGGTTATACACTCCAACCTTGTTGTTCACACTATTCCTGTCTCACATTTGGGACTTTCATGGTAATTAATTTGTTTTTGTATGCCATAATATACATGTCCTTGAAAGTTCAAATATTCTGCCCTATAAATGCAACGAAGTTGTTGCTCGCTGTTCGGCCTGACAGCCTCACTGTCGTAGTTCTCTGTTGTCATAGTTATCTATGATCTAGCAACTTCACGAGCACCTGTGAGCAATACTGGCATTTAAAGTCTAGAACGTTACCTGCGATATCAAATGCGAAATTCAATGCCACAGATAGCACTTGACTATAAAAGAGATCTTGAGATTTGATGCCATGGGTAGCACTAGATCTGTGTTAACAAAAGCAAGGGACAGTACTTAGACCATTGCTAACACTGTATTTATGGACTGCAGCTCAAGCAAGCCCTTAACAAGATCACTTAACATCACCTTGAAGTTTGTTTGCATAATTACCCGAGGGTCTAGCTGCTAGAGTACATTGCTTTATGCTTAGTGGACCAAGAAAATTCATTTTTAACCAATTTTACATCATGCGACTATCTCATGGGTATAACTCTACCGACCATGGTTAATCCTAATCCAAACAGCATTTAATATTTATGTATGAGGGAAACTCTTTCATTTACACAATGCCAACAGTTATTTTACAAAGAGACACATAAGAATGACAAAGGACATCTCAGGTTTAAACTTTCTAGGTTATTTACTGAAACTTACATTTGGAAAGTCCAACCCAAGATCATACTTTTCCTTAATCCAACACTCTCTATTAAAGTCCGGTGCTGTAAAAAAACAAAACACAATTTAATATTGATTGAATTTTAACCTTACAAATGAACCGCCCTTTTGATTCACTAAAACTTTCCATTCTCACCCATCGATTAATCCTAGTCTGACATAGTCCTGCTTTCAGACAGTGCACAGGGCTATTACTGACACGACCCTCAACACCATCCTGCAAAAAGCAATGTTCTCGGCCTATAACAAGTCCACAAGCAAAATGCTTGTGCACCAATTGCAAAAGAATTACATACCCAACGATCAAATATTAGCAATCGATGACAATAGTAGTCGCTCATTAGATCCAAAAAAGTGTCAAAATCAATGTTATAATGCTCATTGGTCTGTATACCTCAGTATTGCAAATAAATCATCATATATACCCAAATAGAATTGTCAATTTTCTATACAGTTGTAATAAAGCTATACTATCTTATCTTATCTTATTGTACAATGTGACATTATTTCACAAATTAATTGGCTAAGATTATAATAGAAAAAAACACTTTCTCACCTGGTCCACACACATACATCTTATCTTCATACTCAATGCCACTATATTCAAGGAGAAGCCTTATGGGCTGTTGCAGCTGTATGGAGAGATGTCAAATAAATTAAAACTAAAAGCAACAATTGTACATTGTATACTATGTTTGCATTCAACATTAGCACATACATTGTAAGGATGACACAACAATGGAAAGTCACCTACCATCTAGCACACATCACTCTCGCAAACCAGAGCTTTTATTTATCCCACTACATGACACTTCGAAATAAGGACCGGCTATAATTATATAATAGGGTGCCGTAAAACAGTCGTGGTTTGCGACGATGGCACACATAGCCCATGGATCTATTATTATTGATAGATCAATACTAGATCCATGAATTGACACAAACTAAAAACTGTGAGTGGAGGTGTAAATGGTAATCAGTATCGCTGTATGGGAACTACGACTAGTAGTAGTACTATTACTAAACTAACCTTCGACATTGGCGTGGTCAGTTGTGGTGTGTACCACTACCAGGGGTGTGTACATGCATGCGGGGCTGTAAGCTTATTATTTGTGAAAAACGCAACTCTCCCATCCTACACGATTATATACACATACAACAAGCGGAAAGACAAAGGTGTTATAATTACCCCACGAATCTTCCAGTACGCGATTACCAATGGCATTATGTTTTGTCTGTAGCTAAGTTAGTAAGAGAGCTTACTGTAGAGCTGAGTGAATGTACGTACGTGTAACGCGCCGTATGCTTCGTGCAACTGTGCAGCGTAGTATACCGTGTAGTATTAGGCGCTATAAGGTTAATACTAATACGCCGTTGGATCTATTATTTACAATAATATAGCCATGCTTTATACCAGCTAAACAAGTATACACACGTTTTAAAACGTTCGATTTAGATTGAAAATTTCTTTCACATGAGATAAATAAAAGTATTGTTAATGCGCACAAATTTTTATTATTATTGGTGCCTTTACTTAAAAAACATAACGTTTACATTTGTAATATATTGTACTTTTTGCTTCCTTTTTAAGTTCACAGTTGGTTTAATCATAGCAGGAACGTCATAGTAAAGACCGGACCTGGAAAATATTGTTCTCAACACCATCCCCCGGCACCATCCCTGTATTTAAACGTATCATGCAGTTCATTGTCACTGATATTATTCTTTCATGTATGCGCATGACCCCCCCCCCCCCCCCCCCCCATCTTCAGCAGCTCCTTGATATAAAAAAAATACCTTTTCGTTCGTAAAGTAATATGTGTTGGGAGATATGGTTTTAAAGATTTTTATATTATGAAACGTTATTAATTGACTTGCATTCATGTGTTTCCGTAGTGTAGCGGTTATCACGTTCGCCTAACACGCGAAAGGTCCCCGGTTCGAGCCCGGGCGGAAACAAGAAAAATGCTATATTTTAGTGAAATCTTTTATTTTTTCCCCCTTTTAAGTTTTTGTTAATAATTTTTCATCCAGGCGAACATACGCACATACACATGCATGCATGTAGCTAAACAGTGTAGAACACCCACACTACTCCAACTACTTACCCCTACCCGTACTAAAGTTACCCTGACCCGGACGTACAGGGACCCGTAATATTTATTTATTTATTTATTTATTCAACACAAAACCAGCTTTGGAAGCTGTTTTAAGGTTGCCATACAAAATAGAATGAAAGAATAAATAAATAAATCAATCAATCAATCAATCAATCAATCAATCAATCAATCAATCAATAAATCAATCAATAAATAAATACACAATAAAACATATCAAAAATCATGACAATGAAAAACATACATAAAAAATAATAGGCCTAGTTTGTTATTAGTATATATTATTAAAATGCGATTTAATATCCATAAACCATCAATAATTTTCGTTGGCTGTGTTCAGTGCTACTAGCAGATCAACGTCACTTGATTAAAATTGCGCATGTTTTACAGTACGCATGCATAGTTCGTATTCTTACAATACTTCTTGCCTGTTCATGTGCTTAAAAACCCACAAGTTACTATCATGGTAAATAGTTGAATTACTAAGCTTTTGTTTATTAATTGTTTGTGTTTACAAAGTTTGGTTTACAAATCCAATACGGTACACTGATCAAAATAACAGATTTTTTGATTTTACACAGTCTTAATTTTTTTCAATTAATGAGCTACATGTACAAAGGCATGGACTTAGTCTATGCATTTTTTTCACATTTTTTTTCAAGTAGACAAACACGACTTGGAATGTACATTTTGTAGTAATATTAATACTGTTGACAGCAGGTCTACTTTTATTTGTTTTTCGAGTCTCTTCGAGGACTACCCATGACTCGACACTCAATCTTGCACCGTCCAACTAAGACACGGGCAGTGACCACTATATAATAACTTGTGACAAGATTACTACATACAAGACTTGTAACAAAAGGCTGGCAGTTGCTTAATACTATTAGTTGATTGTTTTCCACGGGTTTTGCTTTCTAAACAACTTTACGACTTTGAGTGTATTGCCGCATCTGAGATTACTTCGAATGTTTTACGATCGGAGTAAAAAATAAATCTCCATCAACTGAACGGGTGAATCAACTTGAGGATGCTAGAGTAAGCATCGTGCAAATGCATTTTATATATATATATAATGTAGGCTATATATAAAATGTAGTATATATATATATATATATATATATATATATATATATATATATATATATATATATATATATATATATATATATATATATATATATATATATACAGGTTTTGAAAATTTGAACCAAATTATATGCTATAGACCCTACAGAACTGTTTCGTGAGGTGCGTAGTCCTCACTCATCAGGGGTAGAATGGAATGTAGTATCTGCGTTTCCTTACCATTAAATTCTATAATTCTAATGTTCCTAACAGGGAATATCTACCTAGTAACATAGCGTATTAGCATAGTTAATTGTTCTGCAATAATGATTTATGTCTATGCCTACACGACGACACAAGTTCATTTCGTTTATTTAGAGTACAACGATGAGGTTGACAAATTATAATATACTTTTCAGTTATGCAGAGATTACATCTCTGACTGGAGCTGTTGTACGGTCGCGCGCGTGCGATAATTTTCCATGTGATGTCGTAATCAATTTCTTTATCCTTAAGAAACCATACATACTTACTTAGTTCTGTTGAATTTCTTGACAAATTGTTGCGGAATGAAGCTGTGTGGTTCCTGTACCGTGTCTTGAACTCGTTTTCAGTAAGTCCGACATACGTTTCGCGGATATTGGTGTCTTTACGCTGAACTGTTGCCTGGTATACCACGCTCTTTTGTAAACATTTCCCGTCCAGGGGACATGTATCCTTTACGCGACAGTTACATAACTTATTAGTATTCTCGTTTTTACAGCCGTTCTGGGTAGACAGTTGTGTTTTATTGTGGTTGTCGATGAGACGTTTAGTATTAGTCACACAACTGTAACTAATTTTAATTGTGTTACGATTGAAGATTTTCCTGATGAGTGAGGACTACGCACCTCACGAAACAGTTCTGTAGGGTCTATAGCATATAATTTGGTTCAAATTTTCAAAACCTGTATATAATTCGCTCTACTACCCGTATTGAGCACTTTTATGTGGTTTTATCTACATCCAGTCAATTATATATATATATATATATATATATATATATATATATATATATATATATATATATATATATATATATATATATATATATATATATATATATATATATATACACATACATACCTCGTGATGAATATATTCGGCATGTGCATAGACTTAAATGCCAGTCCTCCATATGTATGGTCTAATATTATATTTCTAAGTGAAATGTACCAGGTAAATGTATTACTGGATGAGTGTATGCTTTCTGCAAAATATTAACTATTAAACATAAACCGTTTAAACGCCATATTGCATTTATAGTTTACCTGCTATCAGACTGAGGCTATCATCGTGGCGTGCATGGTCATACCAAGGGGTCATACCAGCCTAGGGATTCCAATAGGTCAGCTAAGCTTCAACTTAGTAAGTTCATGGTGGTTTATAACCCTGGGCCTTTTTTGGGGTAATAGAATTTCTTAGCAGAAACACGTGAGATATACTGGTATCTTACATGTAAATACGACAAGTGACAAGTCTAGCTACGGGCTACGTTTACGTCTTAGATTTATAGCTTGTAGATAAATACTGTACTATGTGTAAGTAATTACGAAATGTCAACTCAGTGACACAAAAATGCCAACGGTGCTAACCACTAAAAATTGTCATTTTCGAGGTAAGATAATTATATATATTGCTGGTCACGGTCCACTTTGCATTATTTTCGATTTTGCCTGGTTACGGTGGTCCATTGTCCTTTACCACATCATAACTGCCATTATTTGCCCCAAAATCGTAGTGTTGCCTTATATAAGGAAAGTGTATTTCTAAACTTTCATCTTTTAAAAAATCTGTCGTGGTCTAAAATGGGGTATTGATTTTTGGTCAAAGTGGGTCTAAAATGCAATGGGGCATGGGGTTTCCCAATCTAATTAAAATCCGATATAGATGTCGCGGCTAATCGTTCATTGCTATTTTACCTTCGTTATTTTGCCTGAATTGACCTTCTAGGTACATGTTTACATTTTTTAGCCTGATCGCCTGGGAAAATGATGGACACATAATTTATCATGACTATACAGCGTATTTATGTGACTATAGTATATAGTCCCCACGTGCGTGTGTATGATATAGGGATCGGAGTGCAGTACTATATTTATATTAAACCCGTCATGTACATGACTGTACCTGTTGTGACCTTGCTATAGTAAAAATGCTGTTCGTTATAGCCTGGGTTCAGAGTTCACTAAATCTCGAACATCATGTACACACCATCCACACTTATCCCTATCTTAAGTAATATCAAGTACATTGTACATGTATATCGGACAATGACGTAATGAGAATGTCATAGATTGTAGTTTTTTGTTCTGTTTGTGGATTATATCAATACTCATACATGCACGACTACATGTACTTCGGTACTGGATTGTAATCACTTGGGGGTAATTGCTGCTGCTTGATATATACTGGGCATATAGATAAGATCACTGGCCTTCTACATTACAGTTTATTCGAGCGAGAGAAAATGTTCTTGTACTCAGCAAAAGGGTATTATTTCAACACACGCCATCACACTATGATCAATGATTTCCATGTCGTAGAGGGTGCCCTTTAGCAGGCATGTAAGCCGGCGAGTCCAAGACCACAGTGGTCAAATAGTAAACTAAGTGTGCACTATTATGATTTTTTTTTTAAAGTACAAACATGGAACTCGAACTTATAGTGACATCTGAATTTGAGCTTTTTTGTTTGTTCTAGTATATCTTTTTTAGCACGGTTTTGTATTTATATTGTGAATATAGCTACCGTGAATGTACGCGTGACTGAGAACTCATTCTTGAAAGATAGGGCACATTTTCCGCGGCTGTAGGGTTCCGTTGCGGTAAAGAGGACAGTGTATTACTTTTTTTTCAATTAATGAGCTAAATGTACAAACTACGCATTTTTTCACTTATTTTTTTTCAAGTAGACAAACACGACTTCCCTACGTGTCGAAATAATATTAATACTGTTGAGAGCAGGTCTCCTTTTATTTGTTTTGAAAAGACTCTTCTGGGACTACCCATGACTCGGCACTCAATATAATCTTGCATCAACTAATTAGAGACACACTCATACAGTGACCACTATATAATAACAAGACTACGACATACAAGACTCGTAACAAATGGCTGGCAGTTGCTAAATAGTTAATTGTTTTCCACGGGTTTTGCTTTCTAAACAACTTTACAACTTTGAGTGTATTACGATCAGAAATTACTTCGAATGTTTTACGATCGAATTATCGCATTACGACTGTGAGGTTTCGTTGCGGTAAAGAGGACAGTGCATTGCCTATTTAGACTGTTAGCATACCACAAACTAGTACTACACATGAAACACACAAAAATGGACGATCTAAGGAAGTCGTAATTATTTATGACCTGGGGGTGGGGTGTCAGTGGAATTGGTTTGAAAATACAGAACATTTGTAATGAGTAACCCAAATCATAACGCTCCCCTTCCTTGACAGCTTAAGTAACCCCCCACCCCACCATTTTTACAGTCATAACTGTTACAGAGTGTAATGGTATTCAACAAACCTTCAATAATTTGAGATTGAGTGTTCCATTGAGACACAAACACACACACACACACACACACGCACACACGCACGTACACACACACACATACACACATACATACATACATACATACATACATACACACACACACACACACACATACATACATACATACATACATACATACATACATACATACATACATACATACATACATACATACATACATACATACATACATACATACATACATACATACACATAAACACACACACACACACACACACACACACACACACACACGGACACACACACACACATACACACACACACACACACACACATACGCACAAAACCTGATCTTGGGGTACAAGTTTATGGGGAAACCCTGTTGTCTGCAGATAGTATATATGGGGACACTCTCTATTCCTTCCTTGTGGGATCGAAGGATAATGAATATTAAGTATGTTTTTATTTTCTGTGTAAAACCAGTAAACAGCTATATGGGGTATTTTTACCGTTCATTATGCTACATTATTTGTCACAGACAACGCATAATTTGGATCGTTTAATTTCCTCTGCAATGAGTATTTGTCATATCAAAGTCAACCAGTATATGTTGGAATGCAGGCTAACCATTCTACTTGTACATATTTACATATGCTACTTCTATTCTATTTTAATACCGCTCTACTTGTACATATTCTACTTGTTTCAGAAGCTAAAAAAGCATACATATATCATGATCTACACGAATTTTAACTGCTGTTGAGACCATACTCTATGTTACAGTAAAATTACAAGTTACAACTATATAAGTGTAAGTACTGCTTTTCGGGAGTTTTTCATCAATTTTTCAGGGTATTTCAATTCAAGTTTCAGTCACTTATAAGTAGGGCGTTGACGTGACCAGTGAAATGAGTTTTTCATAAGCAAATTCACTAGTCTAATTCCTATAGTTAAAAATGTATACTTGGAACTAAATTCTGCATCCAGACTACTAGCACACATGCGTATTATATCTATTGCTGTCTACAAACAGTTTGAAATGCATTTAAATTAATATCTAGGAGATCAGGGTGGACTACCCTTCCTCTTTACTTCAAGTCCGGGATTATTCTTCTCCCCGTTTAATACAGTGGCTTGAGTGTGTCTGACTATTTACATGTTCATCGAACAAAACTTAATTTTATCAGTCAACAGTGCAACAAAATATCAGCGTGTTCCAATAACAGCCATCTTCATCTGGCAATAGGCAATGACCTCTAAACTTGGGGAGGTCTCTAATTCTGGACAGAAACAGTATACCCATTATAGCTATTGGGAGGGGTGTCCCATTCCCACAGTACTAAGCACTTTGATAAAAATAAGGACATGTAGGAGGCCATTTAATGGCATAAAATTTCAAACTATGGACCAAGTCGATTGCAGTACGTACATTTGATGGTGCGAGCGCTGGAGTGCTGATATAGAAAGAAAATGGGATACAACCCATCCGACACTAGTTCTCGTCGCAACATTACAATATTCTTTGTTTTCAATATGTATTTAATATTTATAATCAGTATTAACAATTATAAATATTTGTGTAATGAAACCTGTCAGAGGTTTTCAAGTCAGTATCATCCAAGTATGTAGTATATTTTCACTGACTGACATATATTCTACACAGTGATATTCTAGATGAGTTGGTCCTATTTGTTCAGACGTTGCCTTCCTGTATGGCTTCAACACAAATAAATTGTGGGAAAGCTTGACAAGGAGCAAGCACTTTGATAATAACCCCACCGCCCCAAATAATTGCTTGTACAATGCGCTTCGAATATCATAACACTGAAGTACCTATCGCGGACAGTTTTGCACGAAAAGAGACAGTTTGAGCGCGGTATATCTATTCCTCGTGTGAGTATGCGCGATAACAGTTCAAAGATGTTCCGTGTCTGTCATTACTAAATTGGAATCCCACTGTTTGGACAAAGTTGGTCGAACACATTTCTGTCACTTGGCTAGTTCATATATACGTTTACAAAAGCTACTTAAATTACAAACGCTTACGCTGTGATCATATACGTGTGATTCCCGCCTTTCCAACCTAAAAAGGTTGGCAGTCTTGGAGCGGTTGATTTCTCCTTGATTTACGTGATGGTCACGACTATTTTTATTAGGGTTATTTGCATGCTTGATATGCACTTTTCTATGCAATGTAACAATTGTAATTTATGCTGATAGTGGTTTTATCAGTATGGGATGATTGATATACTCGAATAGCTTATCACCATTTATTAGCCTGTGTCCATACAAAGTGATAGGTTAAACGATTTATGGTTTACGTGATTTTCCTTAGTTTGTAAAACTAATCTTTTAATTGCATGATGAAAATAATAATAAAATAATCTAATATTTAAAATTATAACAACAACAACAACAACAACAACAATAACAACAACAACAACAACAACAATATACAGCGAATTGTGTATTACCATATCGCTCTATATATTATCCTGATATGGCGCTCAATTTCACCTCAAAACTCTCAATCTATATACATGTTTAAGATTATGCATTGTTCTTTCACTTATCTTCCCTCTCAAATTCGAATGCGTGTTTAACCTTTCGACATTGGAATCCATCAATCACGTTAATTTGATGCCCATGACAGACGCATGCGTGGAGAAAACGCGGCAAAAGCACTCAACTCAGACGGGTGCGCGTTGCTCAAAGGCTCGGTCGGAAAGACATTCTTCTTAAATATTAATGGACAAAATCTGGTTCCCTTGAAGAACATCATACCTTTTGCTGTAAATCAATTAACTAGGTAAGTTTCACTTTAAAAGCTTTAACATGAAAGAGATGCAGTGAGTTAGGGGACATTTTCATATCGATTGATTCCTATCCAGGAACCAGTCACAAGAATTCCTGTGATGCCTTAATTATAGATTATGTTGACGATTATATAAAGGACACCGAGACAAATTTTGTTTTTGGAATGCCAGTTAGTTTCTTTTTTGGCGTTGAAGATACAACTGTAGTCACTATTTTTGAGCTAAATCACACAACTATGTTGTAATCACTTTCTTTTTGAGTATTTCCAATCTACACATCCTTGAGTAACGTTCTTGCCAAATGCCAAGGCAATCACTCTGGTACAGTGGTAGTTTTCATCCCCTTTGACATTGTATGGTTGGTTCCCTCCCTACAAATTCCAAACTTGTGTGGATAGCTCTGTGCTGTACTGAATTATACAAATTGAGGTTGAGTGTTCCATTGAAACACCACATGCACATACACACTCGCACACATGTATACATATGCATACATACATGCATACATACATACATACATACATACATACATACATACATACATACATATACAATATCAAACTTTTTATTTTGAATTTCCATATAACGTTATGAATGTAGCATATTTCAAGAGGAAGGGTAACAATGAATGCAGCTTATTCCCAAAGTAGTACCATAAGTAAAATTTGAAATTAGGTGGTATTATTTTGCGATTTTATGAAAATCAAGATGGGGTCGGGTAACTGGAACCAAACATGAATAATTATTTATGTTGCCCAATTCTAAAAAACGTGAATGTTAAATGATTGAAATTGCCCAATTATTAGAAATGCAGTATGCTTGGTCAGTGTCAATGGATGGTGTTTGACAACAGATATTAACAATTACATTGCAGGTAATGTATATGTTTGTCATCTGCCAGGAATTATGCTATGGACATGGGAACGATATTATGGATGTGATATTATGGAGGTATCGTGCACATAATGAATAGGATTAAATAAGGTAGGACTGACCTGAATGAATTGCATGTCATCAAATGAATACTTGATACTTAGCATATTTGAACATTGGTTCTATAGTGCTGTGGGTATTGTAAAGTGTCTCTCTCTGTTTGTAAACAACTTAAAGTCAAACATTGCAAGACCAGTCAACTTTGTATTTATTTATTTGGTGATGATACTACTTTTGAGTTTTTTTTCGAGTTTGAAAATTATCCAAAGCAAAATGTGTGTGACTAATTTCTAAACTGAACGTTCTTTGTGTATAGATTAAGATTTGTTTATGATATAAATTAATAATCCCATTGGTGATATGCAAATTAGATCTGAAAATCTGAAAAGCTACATGGTGAATAGGGATGACATTTGGTGGGATATCTTTGGGTGTTATATTGTTCAGAACAAACTGACTCTAGCTATAATGATCATGTCCTTAGCAACAGTGAAATAAATGATGTGTGTTACAAAGACAACATGTAGGTAACTAATTAAAGACTCAAAGTATGAATCGAAAATGTGCCTAGCAACAAGACCATGCACATAGCACCTGCCAAATGCAAATGATGGTGCAACAATAAAACCAGGATGGTTTTAAGATAAGCAAATAAATAGTAATGTAAATGATGGATTCAAATACAACGAGCAACAAGACTATATGCCCACTAAGTGATGATGATGTACATGTATATTGAAAAGATAATAACAGCGATTAATTGGCAAAAAAATAAAAATTGACAAATAAAGTATGCAAATATGTGCTCTGTAGGGACCTAGAGAGTTGCCACACAACTATTAAGCCATTTTGTAATATGTACTGTGTAGGGATAATAAAGTTTAGATGGTTTGTGATGTGACAGTCAATGATATCTGATGAGTGTGGCCACACAACTCAGCCATTTTGTAATATGTACTGTGTAGGGATAACAATTAAAGTTTAGATGGTTTGTGGTGTGACGGTCAATGATCTCTGATGAGTGTGGCCACACAACTCAGCCATTTTGTAATATGTACTGTGTAGGGATAATAAAGTTTAGATGGTTTGTGGTGTGACGGTCAATGATCTCTGATGAGTGTGGCCACACAACTCAGCCATTTTGTAATATGTAGTGTGTAGGGATAATAAAGTTTAGATGGTTTGTGGTGTGACGGTCAATGATCTATGATGAGTGTGGCCACATAACTCAGCCATTTTGTAATATGTACTGTGTAGGGATAACAAAGTTTACATGGTTTGTGGTGTGACGGTCAGTGATCTCTGATGAGTGTGGCCACAAAACTCAGCCATTTTGTAATATGAACTGTGTAGGGATAAAATAGTTTAGATGGTTTTGTGGTGTGACGGTCAATGATCTCTGATGAGTGTGGCCACACAACTCAGCCATTTTGTAATATGTACTGTGTAGGGATAAAATAGTTTAGATGGTTTCGTTGTGTGACGGTCAATGATCTATGATGAGTGTGGCCACACAACTCAGCCATTTTGTAATATGTAGTGTGTAGGGATAGCAAAGTTTAGATGGTTTGTGGTGTGATGGTCAATGATCTCTGATTGTGGCCACTTAACTCAGCCATTTTGTAATATGTACTGTGTAGGGATAACAAAGTTTACATGGTTTGTGGTGTAACGGTCAATGATCTCTGATGAGTGTGGCCACACAACTCAGCCATTTTGTAATATGTACCGTGTAGGGATAACAAAGTTTAGATGGTTTCTGGTGTGACGGTCAGTGATCTCTGATGAGTATGGCCACATAACTCAGCCATTTTGTAACATGTACTGTGTAGGGATAACAAAGTTTAGATGGTTTGTGGTGTGACGGTCAATGATCTCTGATGAGTGTGACCACACAACTCAGCCATTTTGTAATATGTTGTACTGTGTAGGGATAACAAAGTTTAGATGGTTTGTGGTGTGACGGTCAATGATCTCTTATGAGTGTGGCCACATAACTCAGCCATTTTGTAATATGTACTGTGTAGGGATAACAAAGTTTAGATGGTTTGTGGTGTGACGGTCAGTGATCTCTGATGATTATGGCCACACAACTCAGCCATTTTGTAATATGAACTGTGTAGGGATAAAATAGTTTAGATGGTTTTGTGGTGTGACGGTCAATGAGCTCTGATGAGTGTGGCCACACAACTCAGCCATTTTGTAATATGTACTGTGTAGGGATAACAAAGTTTAGATGGTTTGTGGTGTGATGGTCAATGATCTATGATGAGTGTGGCCACACAACTCAGCCATTTTGTAATATGTAGTGTGTAGGGATAACAAAGTTTAGATGGTTTGTGGTGTGACGGTCAATGATCTATGATGAGTGTGGCCACACAACTCAGCCATTTTGTAATATGTAGTGTGTAGGGATAGCAAAGTTTAGATGGTTTGTGGTGTGATGGTCAATGATCTCTGATTGTAGCCACACAACTCAGCCATTTTGTAATATGTACTGTGTAGGGATAACAAAGTTTACATGGTTTGTAGTGTGACGGTCAATGATCTCTGATGAGTGTGGCCACACAACTCAGCCATTTTGTAATATGTACCGTGTAGGGATAACAAAGTTTAGATGGTTTGTGGTGTGACGGTCAGTGATCTCTGATGAGTATGGCCACACAACTCAGCCATTTTGTAACATGTACTGTGTAGGGATAACAAAGTTTAGATGGTTTGTGGTGTGACGGTCAATGATCTCTGATGAGTGTGACCACACAACTCAGCCATTTTGTAATATGTTGTACTGTGTAGGGATAACAAAGTTTAGATGGTTTGTGGTGTGACGGTCAATGATCTCTTATGAGTGTGGCCACATAACTCAGCCATTTTGTAACATGTACTGTGTAGGGATAACAAAGTTTAGATGGTTTGTGGTGTGACGGTCAATGATCTCTGATGAGTGTGACCACACAACTCAGCCATTTTGTAATATGTTGTACTGTGTAGGGATAACAAAGTTTAGATGGTTTGTGGTGTGACGGTCAATGATCTCTTATGAGTGTGGCCACATAACTCAGCCATTTTGTAATATGTACTGTGTAGGGATAACAAAGTTTACATGGTTTGTGGTGTGACGGTCAGTGATCTCTGATGATTATGGCCACACAACTCAGCCATTTTGTAATATGAACTGTGTAGGGATAAAATAGTTTAGATGGTTTTGTGGTGTGAAGGTCAATGATCTCTGATGAGTGTGGCCACACAACTCAGCCATTTTGTAATATGTACTGTGTAGGGATAAAATAGTTTAGATGGTTTCGTTGTGTGACGGTCAATGATCTATGATGAGTGTGGCCACACAACTCAGCCATTTTGTAATATGTAGTGTGTAGGGATAACAATGTTTAGATGGTTTGTGGTGTGACGGTCAGTGAACTCTGATGAGTGTGGCCACACAACTCAGCCATTTTGTAATATGTACTGTGTAGGGATAAAATAGTTTAGATGGTTTTGTGGTGTGACGGTCAATGATCTCTGATGAGTGTGGCCACACAACTCAGCCATTTTGTAATATGTAGTGTGTAGGGATAACAATGTTTAGATGGTATGTGGTGTGACGGTCAATGATCTATGATGAGTGTGGCCACAAAACTCAGCCATTTTGTAATATGTACTGTGTAGGGATAACAAAGTTTACATGGTTTGTGATGTGACGGTCAATGATCTTTGGTGAGTGCGGCCACACAACTCAGCCTTTTTGTAATATGTACTGTGTAGGGATAACAAAGTTTAGATGGTTTGTGGTGTGACGGTCAATGATCTCTGATGAGTGTGGCCACACAACTCAGCCATTTTGTAATATGTAGTGTGTAGGGATAATAAAGTTTAGATGGTTTGTGGTGTGACGGTCAATGATCTATGATGAGTGTGGCCACAAAACTCAGCCATTTTGTAATATGTACTGTGTAAGGATAACAAAGTTTAGATGGTTTGTGGTGTGACGGTCAATGATCTCTTATGAGTGTGGCCACACAACTCAGCCATTTTGTAATATGTAGTGTGTAGGGATAATAACGTTTAGATGGTTTGTGGTGTGACGGTCAATGATCTATGATGAGTGTGGCCACAAAACTCAGCCATTTTGTAATATGTACTGTGTAAGGATAACAAAGTTTAGATGGTTTGTGGTGTGACGGTCAATGATCTCTGATGAGTGTGGCCACACAACTCAGCCATTTTGTAATATGTAGTGTGTAGGGATAATAAAGTTTAGATGGTTTGTGGTGTGACGGTCAATGATCTATGATGAGTGTGGCCACAAAACTCAGCCATTTTGTAATATGTACTGTGTAGGGATAATAAAGTTTAGATGGTTTGTGGTGTGACGGTCAATGATCTCTGATGAGTGTGGCCACACAACTCAGCCATTTTGTAATATGTAGTGTGTAGGGATAATAAAGTTTAGATGGTTTGTGGTGTGACGGTCAATGATCTATGATGAGTGTGGCCACAAAACTCAGCCATTTTGTAATATGTACTGTGTAAGGATAACAAAGTTTAGATGGTTTGTGGTGTGACGGTCAATGATCTCTTATGAGTGTGGCCACACAACTCAGCCATTTTGTAATATGTACTGTGTAGGGATAATAAAGTTTAGATGGTTTGTGGTGTGACGGTCAATGATCTACGATGAGTGTGGCCACAAAACTCAGCCATTTTGTAATATGTACTGTGTAAGGATAACAAAGTTTAGATGGTTTGTGGTGTGACGGTCAATGATCTATGATGAGTGTGGCCACAAAACTCAGCCATTTTGTAATATGTACTGTGTAGGGATAATAAAGTTTAGATGGTTTGTGGTGTGACGGTCAATGATCTCTGATGAGTGTGGCCACACAACTCAGCCATTTTGTAATATGTAGTGTGTAGGGATAACAATGTTTAGATGGTTTGTGGTGTGACGGTCAGTGAACTCTGATGAGTGTGGCCACACAACTCAGCCATTTTGTAATATGTACTGTGTAGGGATAACAAAGTTTACATGGTTTGTGATGTGACGGTCAATGATCTCTGATGAGTGTGACCACACAACTCAGCCATTTTGTAATATGTAGTGTGTAGGGATAACAAAGTTTAGATGGTTTGTGGTGTGACGGTCAATGATCTCTGATGAGTGTGGCCACAAAACTCAGCCATTTTGTAATATGTACTGTGTAAGGATAACAAAGTTTAGATGGTTTGTGGTGTGACGGTCAATGATCTCTTATGAGTGTGGCCACACAACTCAGCCATTTTGTAATATGTAGTGTGTAGGGATAATAACGTTTAGATGGTTTGTGGTGTGACGGTCAATGATCTATGATGAGTGTGGCCACAAAACTCAGCCATTTTGTAATATGTACTGTGTAAGGATAACAAAGTTTAGATGGTTTGTGGTGTGACGGTCAATGATCTCTGATGAGTGTGGCCACACAACTCAGCCATTTTGTAATATGTAGTGTGTAGGGATAATAAAGTTTAGATGGTTTGTGGTGTGACGGTCAATGATCTATGATGAGTGTGGCCACAAAACTCAGCCATTTTGTAATATGTACTGTGTAGGGATAATAAAGTTTAGATGGTTTGTGGTGTGACGGTCAATGATCTCTGATGAGTGTGGCCACACAACTCAGCCATTTTGTAATATGTAGTGTGTAGGGATAATAAAGTTTAGATGGTTTGTGGTGTGACGGTCAATGATCTATGATGAGTGTGGCCACAAAACTCAGCCATTTTGTAATATGTACTGTGTAAGGATAACAAAGTTTAGATGGTTTGTGGTGTGACGGTCAATGATCTCTTATGAGTGTGGCCACACAACTCAGCCATTTTGTAATATGTACTGTGTAGGGATAATAAAGTTTAGATGGTTTGTGGTGTGACGGTCAATGATCTACGATGAGTGTGGCCACAAAACTCAGCCATTTTGTAATATGTACTGTGTAAGGATAACAAAGTTTAGATGGTTTGTGGTGTGACGGTCAATGATCTATGATGAGTGTGGCCACAAAACTCAGCCATTTTGTAATATGTACTGTGTAGGGATAATAAAGTTTAGATGGTTTGTGGTGTGACGGTCAATGATCTCTGATGAGTGTGGCCACACAACTCAGCCATTTTGTAATATGTAGTGTGTAGGGATAACAATGTTTAGATGGTTTGTGGTGTGACGGTCAGTGAACTCTGATGAGTGTGGCCACACAACTCAGCCATTTTGTAATATGTACTGTGTAGGGATAACAAAGTTTACATGGTTTGTGATGTGACGGTCAATGATCTCTGATGAGTGTGACCACACAACTCAGCCATTTTGTAATATATTGTACTGTGTAGGGATAACAAAGTTTAGATGGTTTGTGGTGTGACGGTCAGTGATCTCTGATGAGTATGGCCACACAACTCAGCCATTTTGTAATATATTGTACTGTGTAGGGATACCAAAGTTTAGATGGTTTGTGGTGTGACGGTCAATGATCTCTTATGAGTGTGGCCACATAACTCAGCCATTTTGTAATATGTACTGTGTAGGGATAACAAAGTTTAGATGGTTTGTGGTGTGACGGTCAGTGATCTCTGATGATTATGGCCACACAACTCAGCCATTTTGTAATATGAACTGTGTAGGGATAAAATAGTTTAGATGGTTTTGTGGTGTGACGGTCAATGAGCTCTGATGAGTGTGGCCACACAACTCAGCCATTTTGTAATATGTACTGTGTAGGGATAACAAAGTTTAGATGGTTTGTGGTGTGATGGTCAATGATCTATGATGAGTGTGGCCACACAACTCAGCCATTTTGTAATATGTAGTGTGTAGGGATAACAAAGTTTAGATGGTTTGTGGTGTGACGGTCAATGATCTATGATGAGTGTGGCCACACAACTCAGCCATTTTGTAATATGTAGTGTGTAGGGATAGCAAAGTTTAGATGGTTTGTGGTGTGATGGTCAATGATCTCTGATTGTAGCCACACAACTCAGCCATTTTGTAATATGTACTGTGTAGGGATAACAAAGTTTACATGGTTTGTAGTGTGACGGTCAATGATCTCTGATGAGTGTGGCCACACAACTCAGCCATTTTGTAATATGTACCGTGTAGGGATAACAAAGTTTAGATGGTTTGTGGTGTGACGGTCAGTGATCTCTGATGAGTATGGCCACACAACTCAGCCATTTTGTAACATGTACTGTGTAGGGATAACAAAGTTTAGATGGTTTGTGGTGTGACGGTCAATGATCTCTGATGAGTGTGACCACACAACTCAGCCATTTTGTAATATGTTGTACTGTGTAGGGATAACAAAGTTTAGATGGTTTGTGGTGTGACGGTCAATGATCTCTTATGAGTGTGGCCACATAACTCAGCCATTTTGTAACATGTACTGTGTAGGGATAACAAAGTTTAGATGGTTTGTGGTGTGACGGTCAATGATCTCTGATGAGTGTGACCACACAACTCAGCCATTTTGTAATATGTTGTACTGTGTAGGGATAACAAAGTTTAGATGGTTTGTGGTGTGACGGTCAATGATCTCTTATGAGTGTGGCCACATAACTCAGCCATTTTGTAATATGTACTGTGTAGGGATAACAAAGTTTACATGGTTTGTGGTGTGACGGTCAGTGATCTCTGATGATTATGGCCACACAACTCAGCCATTTTGTAATATGAACTGTGTAGGGATAAAATAGTTTAGATGGTTTTGTGGTGTGAAGGTCAATGATCTCTGATGAGTGTGGCCACACAACTCAGCCATTTTGTAATATGTACTGTGTAGGGATAAAATAGTTTAGATGGTTTCGTTGTGTGACGGTCAATGATCTATGATGAGTGTGGCCACACAACTCAGCCATTTTGTAATATGTAGTGTGTAGGGATAACAATGTTTAGATGGTTTGTGGTGTGACGGTCAGTGAACTCTGATGAGTGTGGCCACACAACTCAGCCATTTTGTAATATGTACTGTGTAGGGATAAAATAGTTTAGATGGTTTTGTGGTGTGACGGTCAATGATCTCTGATGAGTGTGGCCACACAACTCAGCCATTTTGTAATATGTAGTGTGTAGGGATAACAATGTTTAGATGGTATGTGGTGTGACGGTCAATGATCTATGATGAGTGTGGCCACAAAACTCAGCCATTTTGTAATATGTACTGTGTAGGGATAACAAAGTTTACATGGTTTGTGATGTGACGGTCAATGATCTTTGGTGAGTGCGGCCACACAACTCAGCCTTTTTGTAATATGTACTGTGTAGGGATAACAAAGTTTAGATGGTTTGTGGTGTGACGGTCAATGATCTCTGATGAGTGTGGCCACACAACTCAGCCATTTTGTAATATGTAGTGTGTAGGGATAATAAAGTTTAGATGGTTTGTGGTGTGACGGTCAATGATCTATGATGAGTGTGGCCACAAAACTCAGCCATTTTGTAATATGTACTGTGTAAGGATAACAAAGTTTAGATGGTTTGTGGTGTGACGGTCAATGATCTCTTATGAGTGTGGCCACACAACTCAGCCATTTTGTAATATGTAGTGTGTAGGGATAATAACGTTTAGATGGTTTGTGGTGTGACGGTCAATGATCTATGATGAGTGTGGCCACAAAACTCAGCCATTTTGTAATATGTACTGTGTAAGGATAACAAAGTTTAGATGGTTTGTGGTGTGACGGTCAATGATCTCTGATGAGTGTGGCCACACAACTCAGCCATTTTGTAATATGTAGTGTGTAGGGATAATAAAGTTTAGATGGTTTGTGGTGTGACGGTCAATGATCTATGATGAGTGTGGCCACAAAACTCAGCCATTTTGTAATATGTACTGTGTAGGGATAATAAAGTTTAGATGGTTTGTGGTGTGACGGTCAATGATCTCTGATGAGTGTGGCCACACAACTCAGCCATTTTGTAATATGTAGTGTGTAGGGATAATAAAGTTTAGATGGTTTGTGGTGTGACGGTCAATGATCTATGATGAGTGTGGCCACAAAACTCAGCCATTTTGTAATATGTACTGTGTAAGGATAACAAAGTTTAGATGGTTTGTGGTGTGACGGTCAATGATCTCTTATGAGTGTGGCCACACAACTCAGCCATTTTGTAATATGTACTGTGTAGGGATAATAAAGTTTAGATGGTTTGTGGTGTGACGGTCAATGATCTACGATGAGTGTGGCCACAAAACTCAGCCATTTTGTAATATGTACTGTGTAAGGATAACAAAGTTTAGATGGTTTGTGGTGTGACGGTCAATGATCTATGATGAGTGTGGCCACAAAACTCAGCCATTTTGTAATATGTACTGTGTAGGGATAATAAAGTTTAGATGGTTTGTGGTGTGACGGTCAATGATCTCTGATGAGTGTGGCCACACAACTCAGCCATTTTGTAATATGTAGTGTGTAGGGATAACAATGTTTAGATGGTTTGTGGTGTGACGGTCAGTGAACTCTGATGAGTGTGGCCACACAACTCAGCCATTTTGTAATATGTACTGTGTAGGGATAACAAAGTTTACATGGTTTGTGATGTGACGGTCAATGATCTCTGATGAGTGTGACCACACAACTCAGCCATTTTGTAATATATTGTACTGTGTAGGGATAACAAAGTTTAGATGGTTTGTGGTGTGACGGTCAGTGATCTCTGATGAGTATGGCCACACAACTCAGCCATTTTGTAATATATTGTACTGTGTAGGGATAACAAAGTTTAGATGGTTTGTGGTGTGACGGTCAGTGATCTCTGATGAGTATGGCCACACAACTCAGCCATTTTGTAATATATTGTACTGTGTAGGGATAACAAAGTTTACATGGTTTGTGATGTGACGGTCAGTGATCTCTGATGAGCGTGGCCACACAACTCAGCCATTTTATAATATGTACTGTGTAGGGATAACAAAGTTTAGATGGTTTGTTGTGTGACGGTCAATGATCTCTGATGAGTGTGGCCACACAACTCAGCCATTTTGTAATATGTACTGTGTAGGATAAAATAGTTTAGATGGTGTGTGGCATGACGGTCAGTGAACTCTGATGAGTGTGGCCACACAACTCAGCCATTTTGTAATATGTACTGTGTAGGGATAAAATAGTTTAGATGGTTTTGTGGTGTGACGGTCAATGATCTCTGATGAGTGTGGCCACACAACTCAGCCATTTTGTAATATGTACTGTGTAGGGATAAAATAGTTTAGATGGTTTTGTTGTGTGACGGCCAATGATCTATGATGAGTGTGGCCACACAACTCAGCCATTTTGTAATATGTTGTACTGTGTAGGGATAACAAAGTTTAGATAGTTTGTGGTGTGACGGTCAATGATCTCTTATGAGTGTGGCCACATAACTCAGCCATTTTGTAATATGTACTGTGTAGGGATAACAAAGTTTAGATGGTTTGTGGTGTGACGGTCAGTGATCTCTGATGATTATGGCCACACAACTCAGCCATTTTGTAATATGAACTGTGTAGGGATAAAATAGTTTAGATGGTTTTGTGGTGTGACGGTCAATGAGCTCTGATGAGTGTGGCCACACAACTCAGCCATTTTGTAATATGTACTGTGTAGGGATAACAAAGTTTAGATGGTTTGTGGTGTGATGGTCAATGATCTATGATGAGTGTGGCCACACAACTCAGCCATTTTGTAATATGTAGTGTGTAGGGATAACAAAGTTTAGATGGTTTGTGGTGTGACGGTCAATGATCTATGATGAGTGTGGCCACACAACTCAGCCATTTTGTAATATGTAGTGTGTAGGGATAGCAAAGTTTAGATGGTTTGTGGTGTGATGGTCAATGATCTCTGATTGTAGCCACACAACTCAGCCATTTTGTAATATGTACTGTGTAGGGATAACAAAGTTTACATGGTTTGTAGTGTGACGGTCAATGATCTCTGATGAGTGTGGCAACACAACTCAGCCATTTTGTAATATGTACCGTGTAGGGATAACAAAGTTTAGATGGTTTGTGGTGTGACGGTCAGTGATCTCTGATGAGTATGGCCACACAACTCAGCCATTTTGTAACATGTACTGTGTAGGGATAACAAAGTTTAGATGGTTTGTGGTGTGACGGTCAATGATCTCTGATGAGTGTGACCACACAACTCAGCCATTTTGTAATATGTTGTACTGTGTAGGGATAACAAAGTTTAGATGGTTTGTGGTGTGACGGTCAATGATCTCTTATGAGTGTGGCCACATAACTCAGCCATTTTGTAACATGTACTGTGTAGGGATAACAAAGTTTAGATGGTTTGTGGTGTGACGGTCAATGATCTCTGATGAGTGTGACCACACAACTCAGCCATTTTGTAATATGTTGTACTGTGTAGGGATAACAAAGTTTAGATGGTTTGTGGTGTGACGGTCAATGATCTCTTATGAGTGTGGCCACATAACTCAGCCATTTTGTAATATGTACTGTGTAGGGATAACAAAGTTTACATGGTTTGTGGTGTGACGGTCAGTGATCTCTGATGATTATGGCCACACAACTCAGCCATTTTGTAATATGAACTGTGTAGGGATAAAATAGTTTAGATGGTTTTGTGGTGTGAAGGTCAATGATCTCTGATGAGTGTGGCCACACAACTCAGCCATTTTGTAATATGTACTGTGTAGGGATAAAATAGTTTAGATGGTTTCGTTGTGTGACGGTCAATGATCTATGATGAGTGTGGCCACACAACTCAGCCATTTTGTAATATGTAGTGTGTAGGGATAACAATGTTTAGATGGTTTGTGGTGTGACGGTCAGTGAACTCTGATGAGTGTGGCCACACAACTCAGCCATTTTGTAATATGTACTGTGTAGGGATAAAATAGTTTAGATGGTTTTGTGGTGTGACGGTCAATGATCTCTGATGAGTGTGGCCACACAACTCAGCCATTTTGTAATATGTAGTGTGTAGGGATAACAATGTTTAGATGGTATGTGGTGTGACGGTCAATGATCTATGATGAGTGTGGCCACAAAACTCAGCCATTTTGTAATATGTACTGTGTAGGGATAACAAAGTTTACATGGTTTGTGATGTGACGGTCAATGATCTTTGGTGAGTGCGGCCACACAACTCAGCCTTTTTGTAATATGTACTGTGTAGGGATAACAAAGTTTAGATGGTTTGTGGTGTGACGGTCAATGATCTCTGATGAGTGTGGCCACACAACTCAGCCATTTTGTAATATGTAGTGTGTAGGGATAATAAAGTTTAGATGGTTTGTGGTGTGACGGTCAATGATCTATGATGAGTGTGGCCACAAAACTCAGCCATTTTGTAATATGTACTGTGTAAGGATAACAAAGTTTAGATGGTTTGTGGTGTGACGGTCAATGATCTCTTATGAGTGTGGCCACACAACTCAGCCATTTTGTAATATGTAGTGTGTAGGGATAATAACGTTTAGATGGTTTGTGGTGTGACGGTCAATGATCTATGATGAGTGTGGCCACAAAACTCAGCCATTTTGTAATATGTACTGTGTAAGGATAACAAAGTTTAGATGGTTTGTGGTGTGACGGTCAATGATCTCTGATGAGTGTGGCCACACAACTCAGCCATTTTGTAATATGTAGTGTGTAGGGATAATAAAGTTTAGATGGTTTGTGGTGTGACGGTCAATGATCTATGATGAGTGTGGCCACAAAACTCAGCCATTTTGTAATATGTACTGTGTAGGGATAATAAAGTTTAGATGGTTTGTGGTGTGACGGTCAATGATCTCTGATGAGTGTGGCCACACAACTCAGCCATTTTGTAATATGTAGTGTGTAGGGATAATAAAGTTTAGATGGTTTGTGGTGTGACGGTCAATGATCTATGATGAGTGTGGCCACAAAACTCAGCCATTTTGTAATATGTACTGTGTAAGGATAACAAAGTTTAGATGGTTTGTGGTGTGACGGTCAATGATCTCTTATGAGTGTGGCCACACAACTCAGCCATTTTGTAATATGTACTGTGTAGGGATAATAAAGTTTAGATGGTTTGTGGTGTGACGGTCAATGATCTACGATGAGTGTGGCCACAAAACTCAGCCATTTTGTAATATGTACTGTGTAAGGATAACAAAGTTTAGATGGTTTGTGGTGTGACGGTCAATGATCTATGATGAGTGTGGCCACAAAACTCAGCCATTTTGTAATATGTACTGTGTAGGGATAATAAAGTTTAGATGGTTTGTGGTGTGACGGTCAATGATCTCTGATGAGTGTGGCCACACAACTCAGCCATTTTGTAATATGTAGTGTGTAGGGATAACAATGTTTAGATGGTTTGTGGTGTGACGGTCAGTGAACTCTGATGAGTGTGGCCACACAACTCAGCCATTTTGTAATATGTACTGTGTAGGGATAACAAAGTTTACATGGTTTGTGATGTGACGGTCAATGATCTCTGATGAGTGTGACCACACAACTCAGCCATTTTGTAATATATTGTACTGTGTAGGGATAACAAAGTTTAGATGGTTTGTGGTGTGACGGTCAGTGATCTCTGATGAGTATGGCCACACAACTCAGCCATTTTGTAATATATTGTACTGTGTAGGGATAACAAAGTTTAGATGGTTTGTGGTGTGACGGTCAGTGATCTCTGATGAGTATGGCCACACAACTCAGCCATTTTGTAATATATTGTACTGTGTAGGGATAACAAAGTTTAGATGGTTTGTGATGTGACGGTCAGTGATCTCTGATGAGCGTGGCCACACAACTCAGCCATTTTATAATATGTACTGTGTAGGGATAACAAAGTTTAGATGGTTTGTTGTGTGACGGTCAATGATCTCTGATGAGTGTGGCCACACAACTCAGCCATTTTGTAATATGTACTGTGTAGGATAAAATAGTTTAGATGGTGTGTGGCATGACGGTCAGTGAACTCTGATGAGTGTGGCCACACAACTCAGCCATTTTGTAATATGTACTGTGTAGGGATAAAATAGTTTAGATGGTTTTGTGGTGTGACGGTCAATGATCTCTGATGAGTGTGGCCACACAACTCAGCCATTTTGTAATATGTACTGTGTAGGGATAAAATAGTTTAGATGGTTTTGTTGTGTGACGGCCAATGATCTATGATGAGTGTGGCCACACAACTCAGCCATTTTGTAATATGTAGTGTGTAGGGATAACAATGTTTAGATGGTTTGTGGTGTGACGGTCAGTGAACTCTGATGAGTGTGGCCACACAACTCAGCCATTTTGTAATATGTACTGTGTAGGGATAACAAAGTTTACATGGTTTGTGGTGTGACGGTCAATGATCTCTGATGAGTGTAACCAAACAACTCAGCCATTTTGTATTTTGTAATATATACTGTGTAGGGATAACAAAGCTTAGATGGTTTGTGGTGTGACGGTCAGTGATCTCTGATGAGTATGGCCACACAACTCAGCCATTTTGTAATATATTGTACTGGGTAGGGATAACAAAGTTTAGATGGTTTGTGGTGTGACGGTCAGTGATCTCTGATGAGTGTGGCCACACAACTCAGCCATTTTATAATATGTACTGTGTAGGATAAAATAGTTTAGATGGTGTGTGGTGTGACGGTCAGTGATCTCTGATGAGTATGGCCACACAACTCAGCCATTTTGTAATATATTGTACTGTGTAGGGATAACAAAGTTTAGATGGTTTGTGGTGTGACGGTCAGTGATCTCTGATGAGTGTGGCCACACAACTCAGCCATTTTATAATATGTACTGTGTAGGGATAACAAAGTTTAGATGGTGTTGTGGTGTGACGGTCAATGATCTCTGATGAGTGTGGCCACACAACTCAGCCATTTTGTAATATGTACTGTGTAGGGATAACAAAGTTTAGATGGTTTGTGGTGTGACGGTCAGTGATCTCTGATGGTTGTGGCCACATAACTCAGCCATTTTGTAATATATTGTACTGTGTAGGGATAACAAAGTTTAGATGGTTTGTGGCGTGACGGTCAGTGATCTCTTATGAGTGTGGCCACACAACTCAGCCATTTTGTAATATGTAGTGTGTAGGGATAACAAAGTTTAGATGGTTTGTGGTGTGATGGTCAGTGATCTCTGATGGTTGTGGCCCGATAACTCAGCCATTTTCATGACATTCACAAGCCATTAACGGTCCAAGTGCAACAAACCCGCGGGCTTGCCTGACGAAAACGGGTGTCATAAAAGTTGTTTGCATCTCTAAAGCTGTTTGTAGTGTTACTTATAATAGCCTAATAAATTGATAACAACTGATATAAGACGGAGATAAGGTTTGCCTCAATTGACCCACTCCTTAGAAATGATCTTACGCTGTGAACTACACTGTTTACTTGTGTTATGTAAGAGCCCATCATCACATGTGTAAATATTGGTACTCTTTGATAACAAGTGGACTTGCTTCTTTAATGGCTTGTCCCAGTAATGGTAAATATGTACTGTGTAGGGATAACAAAGTTTAGATGGTTCGTGGTGTGACGGTCAATGATCTTTGGTGAGTGCGGCCACACAACTCAGCCATTTTGTAATATGTACTGTGTAGGGATAACAAAGTTTAGATGGTTTGTGGTGTGACGGTCAGTGATCTCTGATGGTTGTGGCCACATAACTCAGCCATTTTGTAAATATGTACTGTGTAGGGATATAACAAAGTTTAGATGGTTCGTGGTGTGACGGTCAATGATCTTTGGTGAGTGCGGCCACACAACTCAGCCTTTTTGTAATATGTACTGTGTAGGGATAACAAAGTTTAGATGGTTTGTGGTGTGACGGTCAATGATCTCTGATGAGTGTGGCCACACAACTCAGCCATTTTGTAATATGTACTGTGTAGGGATAAAACACAAGTTTAGCTTGAATAGTATTGGTTCTTCATTGCCTTTTAATGTAAAATGTTAGATGATGTTGTAATTGCAGTGTCAATGTGTAGTATATTCTACATATGTAGATGTATTGATGAGACGACAGGTGACATGTATACATATTCATGTCAAGTACGTATAATTGGGACAGCATATGAGTAAAAAAAATATGCCTCAGTATTGATAGTTTTTCTTAGTTGTGTCATTGAAATGGGGGAAAAATTGACAAGTTAGGATTATTAAATAACCCGGACAGGGGCTTTTAAAGTAAAGCACTATAAATAACTACCTAACTAATGCAATTAATGTGTCGTGCTGGTGATTTTTAAAAAGATTGAAACTGCATGTATATGCCATTAAATTTAGTTATCATTTGTAGATCTACCAGAGTATGGGGGAAAAGAAACACTGCATCCATAAAGAGACGTAGTAAAGCTAGAAGACAAAGAAAAAGAAAACTTCACAAGTTGCAAAAACATTCATCTCATCCGCTTACTGCGTTACCTTCATTCGATTCATCATATGAGGAGCAAGTTCATACACCTATATACTGTGAATCAAAGAAAAGGACCCAGAAAGATGTATTTCTGACTGATCATGATTCTAACCATTCATCTTCTCTACAAACTGAGTTGCCACGATTTGATTCATCATCATCTGAGGAGGAAGTTCATACTCCAATCTCCCACGAACCTAAGCAAAGGACAATTGAAGAATTATTTCCCACTGATCCTTTACTTTATGGTTTCTACAATTGGAGAATGCTAAACTTTAAGCTTCGCAAAATGGAGAACAAGCAAACTATATGATAACCTTCAATAAAGTAGGGGAGCAAGATGTTATCATTCTAGAGACATTATCATCTGAAACATGAAAATATCAGACAATTGACACCGTTGACAATAGGCGTAACAATATTTGTAAGTTTGCATCATCTATCAATCACAGACAAATTATCTGACTTCTGGCCATGGGTGAGTGTCTACATTTAATACATGGGCGATGATCCTAGAATGTATTCTGTGCAGTCATAGAATATAAAAAAGAAAATGATTTCTAACTACTGTTAAAAATATAAAACATGTATGAGTTAAATGTAAAAATACATGCAAATTATCTGACTTTTGGCCATGGATGTGTGTCTACCTACTAACTGTGGTGGAATTGTACTCCATATCGACTACCAATCAGCAACTTGTTAACTAAATTTATTTGTAACTTGAAATGGTACCCCTCCCTAATTTAGTTCTCCTTACTGCTAACTAGGTGTTTGATAACATCGTTATCATTAATGTTGACTCTTAATTTGTAGTATGCATTCGTAAGACATTGCCTAATTATGGAACATGATCAATTATGCAAGCAACTCGTAATGGGGTAGAAACAAGTTGAAATGAAGTGAAATGTTTACTTCACTCATCAAATAAAACAAAAATCAAAGAGAAATAAAAGTGTTATTGTCGTTTACGTATTTAACCAAACTAGTTTTTGCAAGATGTTTTAAATGTACTTCCCGGTAGTTGTTTGCTTTATTTATTTAGATTTGACCACTGGGAATGCTTTTTTATATTTTTATTTTTATGAATTTACTCTAAGTGTAAATATATTTCTAGTAATGTATCTCAGCACGATCAGTGTGACCTTTACATGTATAACGTTAACGTAAGACAAACTATGTTATCAAAATAAAATACGTTGAAACATGCACTATTAGCTGTACGTGCCTATGGTCTTTTGTTTCTTTTCCACCATTTAATAGAAGTTTTACACATTTAAAAGTATACTGTCAATTAATTAATGATATAAAATACATCCCAGCCTATCAGGCTTGTAAGTCACCTTAAACAAAAAACAGGATACATTGGCAATATAGAGAGGTTACAGTGAAAAAAAGTAATTGTACATTCAGTGTGAGAAAAAATAGATTAACTCTGATACAAAGTTTCATGGCATTTTTAAAAGGCGGCTTCAAATATTTTTGCTGTATTCCTAATCTGATTTGTATGAAAGCCTGTTAGTGCCATCTACAAAAGCATATATATATATATATATATATATATATATATATATATATATATATATATATATATATATATATATATACATATATATACATATATATACATATATATATATATATATATATATATATATATATATATAATTATATATATATATACTTTTGTAGATGGCACTAACAGGCTTTCTCGACTTATTATCTCATGCGCATGAGATATCTAAAAAAATTGTGTGGAAAACGAAGTTATCTCGTGCTCACGACTAATTATCTCGTGCGCATGATATGTTACCTCATGCTCACAAGATAATATGTCGTACACATGAGGTAATAAGTCAAGCACATGAGATAACAAGTCGTGCGCACAAGATAATAAGTAGTGCATATGAGATAATAAGTTGTGCACATGAGATGTTAAGTCATGAGCACAAAATAATAAGTCGTGAGTATGAGATAATAAGTTTAGAGCCTGAGATAATAAGTCGTGCATACAGGATAACTCTGTTTTCCGCAAACTTTCATTTTTTTCTTGTTTTTGATGTTATCTCGTGCTCACAACTTATTATCTCACGCGCATGACTTATTATTTTGTGCTCACGACTTATTATCTCATGTGCAAGAGATATCAGAACTGAAAAAAATTGCAGAGAACAAGTTGTGCACACGAGATAATAAGTCGTGAGCCCGAGATAACTTCGTTTTCCACATTTTTTTTATTGCTTTTGATGTTATATCCTGCACATGAGATAATAAGTAGTGAGCACGAGATAATAAGTCGTGAGCACAAGATAACAAGTCATTGAGAATGACATAGTCCCGCTATGATTGGGTTTTAAGGAACTGGCAGTTTATGTTGTCATTTTCAAACCTGGTTAATGTTGTTTGGCCTCATATGGTTGTTTTTGATATCACTACTCTGATCACACAACAACACTTGTGAACCTAAATCAAACAGACTTAGATATGTTGTGTCTGTTCGTTGCACATGCCTACTCATGTTGTGTCTCCTCGTTGGACATGGGACATGCCTACTCTTCAAGATGACATCATGGAATAAACCATTCAACAATAAAGGATGGGTTGGGTATGGGGGGGGGACCTGAACAAGCATGTCTGAGTTATAGCTTTGGACATGAAAACTGCGCCAGCAAAATGGCTGCTAGGCACCCATATCGGATTGTATCACGACAAAAATGGATATGCACATGTATATCATAGAACACTGTGCTAATACCAACTTTGAATGAGATTTGTTCAAGCATGTCTGAGTTATGGCTTTGGACATGGAAAATTCGCAAACAAAATGGGTGTCAGGCAGCCATATTGGATCGTATCACAACAACAATGAATATGCACATGTATGTCATAGAACACTGTCCTAATACCAACTTTGAATGAGATCTGTTAAAGCATGTCTGAGTTATGGCTTTGGACATGGAAAATTCGCAAACAAATGGCTGCTAGGTGGCCATATTGGATCGTATCATGAAACAAATTGACGTGCATATGTATGCCATAGTATGTTGCCCCTGTACCAAGTTTGAAAAAAGTCGGTCCAGGCATCTTCAAGAAACGGTTCCGGTCGGACAGACGGTCGGAACAAAATCCATAAGTCCCCGTCCCGGACTTCATTATCTCATGCTCACGACTTATTATCTCATGCACATGACTTATTATCTCGTGCTTACAACTTATTATCTTGTGCACAAGCGATATCAAAACCAAAAAAAAAGGAAAACAAGTCGTGTGCACGAGATAATGTCATGAGCACGAGATAATAAGTCGTGCGCACGAGCTAATATGTCGTGAGCCCAAGATAACTTTGTTTTGCGTGAAATTTTGTTTTGTTTTGATATCTCATGCAAATGAGATAAGTCTTGCACATAAGATAATAAGTCGTGAGCATGAGATAGTAAGTCGCGCGCACAAGATAATAAATCGTGAGCGCGAGATAACTTCGCTTTCCTCAAATTTTCATTTTTTATTTTTTTGCTTTTGATGTTATCTCGTGCGCACAAGATAATAAGTTGTGTGCATGAGATTATAAGTTGTGAGCACGAAATAATAAGTCGTGCACACGAAATAATAAGTCATGAGCACGAGTCGAGATGACTTCATTTTTCACAATTTTTTTTTGTTTTGATATCTCGTGTGCACGAGATAATAAGTCGTGAGCATGAGATAATAAGTCATGCGCACAAGATAATAAGTTGTGAGCACGAGATAACTTCATTTTCCACAAAAATTTTATTTATTCATTTATTTTTTTTTGGGGGGGGGGTTAATATCTCGTGCACACGAGATAATAAGTCGAGAACATGAGATATATATATTTGTTTGCTTTTGTGGATGGCACTAACGGGTTTTCATAGATTTGTCACCAAGTACTTTAATTTCTCATTATCTGACAGTATCTCATTATCTGATGTATTCAGTGTTTTTTGTGTGACAAAAGTATTGCCTACGCCATCATTAAAACTGCAATGTAAAACAAAGTGAATCTCATTTTTTTTATCATTTTGGTCACATAACTCATTTGGCCCGGTGGTATAAACTTTCCAGTGCAAAACACTTTTATTCAACAGAACACAAACATAAAGATTGGTACCACAGCCGTTGGGAGAACATGATGGAGTCAAGAATTCTCAATTAGACAAGAAGTGCTATTCTAAACTCTAAGGTTAACGAGAGTCTTGATTAGTCAATTATTGGTGATACTTATAATTATACAAAATATTTTTAGAAACTCCCGGGCGATGTAAAGTTTAGCTCTTTACTACACACTGTGGCATTAGATTTGTGAGACTTTGATGTGTATATTCACAAGCTAGCTAGTGACCGTGACTTCGAGCTCTTTTTGTACAAACAAGTAACCACCATGGATAAGGTTACCACAACCCACTATACACGGGCAAGACGTGAACTTAAAATACAATGGAAAAACCTGAAGCGTCTACAATAAGAAAGGTTGTGACCGGGGATTATATAACAATGATTTGTTACTTGTTGGAAACAGCGAAAATAGAATCCATGGAACTCTGAAACATGGTTGTCATGGAAACCAACTTCACTCAGTTAGCAAAACAAGCAGATATCATCTAGGGAATTAAGAGAGCCTTTCAACAAATGTTGACCTTCCAACTCGTGTGACCGTCCAATTCAGCTGGCTTCATCATGTATAACACATTGGCAGAATCTAAATCTACTCACACTAGAACTATGGGCTTTATACCAGGAAATTCTTTATAACATCCAGCACTGTAAATACATTGAACTGTTTACCAACAAATGTTGTAATCGTCAAACAGTAAATGCCATGAAAATGAACGTGGCTGCCAAGACATATGTGAAGTACAGGGATGTTATTACCCACGGATACCATATTAATTGACAGAGTTGAACTGAGTGAGAGACCATGTGTGGTGTATATCAGGACAAACTATTGTGAACGCCGAACAGAAATGGAAGTTAAAGATAGGTTTATGATATTTATATACTCTAAAACTATCACTGAAAGCTACAATATAGTACATGCATTACACAGTAAGCAATTAATATGTGGATGTTTGCTGTCCGTCAAATTGGTGAGTACAATAACCTAACTATAATAGACAGGGCAGCAAATGTGAAAATAAACTATGACTATGTGTGATAGCTGTCCAGAATAAATTGTTTGACCGAACTTTTGTACAATGATTTATATATGGGTTGACGTTGTAATGTTTTTTTGTAACGTCAAGGGAGCCTTCAGTATTTACAGGGGGAGGGCCGGGGGAATGGGTGGGGGGTTACTTTTTACAAAACGGTTGTCACGGGAGGGCCATATTTCAGCCATATTTTTAACTGTATTATCTAACTTAGTAACACTGTGTGATTTTGACATCGCATCGTTGTGCGACGTGCATCACTTGCAAACCCCATACAATATAGTAGGTGGACACATGGTGACCCCTCAAAAATGAATATTATTTTGATTTTTTGGTTGTTGGCACTGTACTTTGCATTGTTATTACCGATGGATATGAGGTGCGCAAAACATGTACTACATGTTTTACTTGTACTATAAATTCCTTATAACCATGGTAATGAATAGCCCAGATTTGCCTTGCCCATTAAAAATTGATATTATTTTGATTGTTATTTGTGGATACTAAAATCCTATTGATCTAAATTTAATTTTGTAGGTATAATTTAAATTTAAATTTCTAAATAACACGTTTTACTACAAAAGTGTGTTGCTGTCTTTTGATAAATGTATTCGATGCTAACATGTAATTCGTATGTGTATAGATTTATTTCGTTAGGCTATGTTGTCATAATATCTTGTATACATTTATGTAACTTTTTTAAAATCATACTTTGATATTGGACTTAAGTATGGCAAACTATCAGTTATGTTAAATGAGCTATTGAGGACGTTGGCGATTTCTTGAGGTAATCATTACTTCATCTTTCGAGTAGTTCCTGTTCCAATGTCGGTGTTTTTGACCTACTTTTGTTCAAAACATGACACATTTCTGGCAATCGTGTGCGTTTTCTTTTGTAATGCAATCATATCTTAACCATAACTTTGTCAGCAAATTCGCTTGTAGGAGTAAGAATGGGACTTGGAATACTTTTATGTAGGAGGCCAAATAGTTTTTTGGTTCAGTTAATAACACATCTGTCTTGAGTGTCAAAAGTTTATTGATTGAATAAACGAACAAACACTTTCCCCAATACTCACTATGCTGTACATTGTAGTCTACAAGAACAAAACTGAGTTCGAATCGTGTATGTATTACATGACATACTTTGTACCAAAAACTGTGTTATGCATATAGTAGTTGATACATTAAGAATTTGTCCTAAACATCTGAATGTAAAAGATTCTGCATAGTTTGATAAATTCAAATGGTAAAATAGCAAATGTATAGATCTTTATAGAAATCCATGAATATGGACAATTTTAGTATCACCTGAAAGCATATTTAGTGTGACTCTTAAATGTGCATAAATGCATATAATTTCATGTAAAACGTTCCTGATCTTTCAATTGTAGAGTGTAAGTTTTGCAAGAGATATCCAAACCCAGTAGAGTATGATGCAAAATTTATCACATTTAGTGAAAACAAATGAACTCAATAAAGATCAGAAGGTGCGTGTCACATTACTGCTTGTGTAAAGTAAGTAAGTCACTTTAATAGCCATATTCACTTTAGCCGTCTTGAATCATGAACAACTCCAACACAGACATTCATTTCATTTTAAATATTTCCACTATCCTTTTCCTTTTCTTTCTGTGATATGAATGTCTGCCAGTTGGACGTCACAAATGTCAAAATAGGTAGATAACTTTAGTCGTCTCAATGGTAAAAAGAGCTACATGTATATCATGGACCCATTCATTTTATTTTACCAGTTGGCACGAATGTCAAAACAGGTAGATAACTTTAGCCTTCTCGAATGATGAACAGAGCTATAACATTCATAACTCTAGCCATCTTGATGGTAAAAAGAACTACAAGACATACTAATTCATTTTATTTTAATTTCTTTCCCTGCCCCTTTTCATTTGTCTGTGCTATGCATGTCTACCAGTTGGACGTCATGAATTACAAAACAGGTAGATAACTTTAGCCGTCCTGAATGGTAAAGAGAGTTATAGCACATATCCATTCATAACGTTAGCCATCTTCAATGGTAAAAAGAGTTGCAAGACAGACCAATTCATTTGATTTTAATTTCTCTCACTGCCCTTTTTCATTTCTGTCTGTGCTATGCATGTGTACCAGCTGGACGTCAAGAATGCCAAAACGGGTAGATAACGTTAGCGATCTCGAATGGTATCAGGAGCTGAGCACACAGACCAATTCTTGTCTTACTATATTTGTATCTAGTCATTCTAGTGATTAGAACGTCTAATTAGTTTCAGGAAGATGGGTTTAAACGATTATTGTCATTCACATATAAAGTAAATGCCAGTGTTATTTTGAAAGTAACAAGAGTATTTGTTGAGAAAGCGTGAAAAAACCATATGTAAATATGCCTTTAATCAATACCGTGCCCCTAGCAACAATGAAATGCCTGTATGTATTGCAAAGATAACCGAGATGAGTAAGCGTGTGGCTAAACATCCAATAAATGATCACATATAAGCATAACAACAAGACTATGTCAACAGCAACAACCAAATGATGGCATACATTACAAAGACAATAACAGAGATGAAAAGGCAAGTGGATAAACAGTTATAAAATGTCCACACATATGTCTAGCAACAAGGCCATACCCATAGCAACGACCAATGGTGGAGTGTATATAAGAGAGATAACAACAATGCTAGAAAGTAAATGGATAAACATTCCTAAAAAGAATATGTACATTTCTGGCAGTTAGATCACACCCATAACAACAGTGAAATAACGGTGTATATGGCAAAGATAACAACATAGTTCCTTGTTAGGCAAGTAGATATACTTCCAAAATATTGGCACATAGTCAACCAGCAACTAAGAGACACCCATACCAATAGTAAGATACGATGGATTTTGAATAGGTAGCAACAGGGCTTGATTAGCATGTGGATAGATTCTTTAGAAATCAACGCTCAAACAGTGCTTATTCTCCTCATAATTTGCCTCAGTGACAGCTTGGTTGCCTGGCCTGGGCCCTTTGACAAGTTACAATTTTTTTAATTACATCTTTTTACACACCCGGCCAATTAACACCACAGTCAATTTACTGTACACAGCAGTCAATGCACGAAGTGCAATGTCAAAGTTATTCGCTCACAACACATGATTACATATAGCATCACAGACTAGTCTTACTTGTTTGTGATGACATGGAATACACTTGGTCTGTTAGTCAAATATATGTAATCACATGTACACCTGGAAGGCCAAAAGGCTTGGCAAAAAGCTGAGTAAAACTTATTAATTACATGCAGAGAAATTGCACATCTCTATGTCTATGTCCTTTGAAATTAATATAATTGGTGATGAAATTACATAATTAATACAGTCTATGCTAATGCGGTCGGTCTAAATCTTTAGGAAGCGCTTACAAACATAATATCTAGTAGTATATCTGAACGACCAGTGTGATACTGATACATGCATGATGCATGCACAACATTGGATTACATTTCATGCTCACTGGCTTGTGATGATGAAATCATGTACAGTCACACATTTAACTGTAGTTTTGCCAAAGAGGGTTTAGTGGTAAAACACATGTCTTTGACATATTATGTTGTTCAACAAATAGTAGATATCCTGAACACTTAATTTATGCCAATATTTATTCTAATTTGGTCAGTTTTTGTGCCTATCCCTCAATTCAGTTTCCCTGTGTGCAGTAATACATTAGTCTGACAAGTACTAACATTAGTTGTCAGTGACTGCAATACATTTTTTTCATAGAAAACTTGACACCTCCATAAGCATACACCATGTAAATCAACTAGTGATATGTGTCATAAAACTAAGCGGGAAAAAATGAATCATAAACAGGGCCTCTCGCTATAGTGGTTTGGTACATTAGTTAAAACTATAAGGCAAATGGTAGGAGAGTGTAATCCAAAACACTGTTTAAATGGTCGTTATTGTCTTGAAAAGCTAGAAATACGTCTATAAATTGCGGTCATACAAACCATTGTCTAATAAACATATCTTCTAATGATGTAATCTTTTATTTTCATTTAATACATTTGTAGATCATTGATGACAATTTGTATATAGTAGCAGCCGGTAAACTTACTTCCGATTTTCTGTTGAGCTAGCTCAGAGCTCCGAACTTGCACATCCAGAGCGAATATAGTTAAACATTATGGAACAAAAATCGCATTCAGACAAAGTTTACTTACATTATAAAGCTAAATTTGTTATTACGTGTACATCGCAAGGTTATAACCGATAATGTTGGTTGAGAAACCCCAGGGAGAAAGCACAGCACGGTACGTAAGGGTTGACCTCGCAACAGGTCACGCGATTACGATAGCCATCGGACGGCATTTTTGATACCAAAGTATCGTATTTATGTCAATTGTAGGGGTGGGGGTGGGGTAAGAAGTCTTTGGGATCCTTCCGCTGTTTTCTTTGTTTTATATGTTGTTGTTTTTGCAGAAATACGACTAATACAATCATTGTAATCAATGTCATTTTGGGCAAATGTTGTGACATTTTGGGGGTTAATTTGAAAATATCGCTTGCAAGACATTTTTGTACAAACTGATTTTCTTTGTGGAGTGTGAGTTTTGTTGGCAGAGCACTAATTCACAGTCTCTTGAAATTTTAAAATGTAGGTTGGTCACACTGATACAGCAAAATAGATAAAAACGAATCCTCTACACAAAGCTAACTAATCTATCAACAAAGTGTCAGCAAGGTCACTGCTATAAAAAGGACACAGAACCCTAACCATATGAGTTTCTTGCAGATGCCTTGTGTGTTTATATTGGTGACTCCAATTCAGGAGTTGTATTCCTCTCATTGTTATTGTGTACTTGTCAACACTGGTCCATTAACCTTGTGACATCTACCATTTCACCATCTTATGTCAACATTTTGAAACATTGGAAGCAGAGGCCAGGGAGTGATTTTGACTTTGGACTCCGCAAAATGTACTTTTTTTCAAGTTGATTAATTTCCTTTCTAAAACCATGTGAGTGGGGTAATTTTCCATTCAGCATACCGGCATTTTTTTAGCACAACTGAACTACTTAGATTCAGTAGTGATATAGGCATGGCAAAGTGTCTGTCTGTCTGTCTGTCTGTCTGTCTGTGTGTGTGCAAACAACTTAAATTCAAAACCCACTGGACCGATTGCCATGATATTTGGTGGATATATTACTTTGGGTGTCTAGTTGGGAAATCTTACCACCGGCGTGTGATTTGGGTCAAAACATTTTATTTTCGGTCAAAAAAGTTTAAACTCAAAAGCTACTGGGCAGATTGGTCTGACATTTGGTGGGAATATTCGTGTTGATATTAAGAATTGTTCATGACATGATGATCCCATAAGTGATATGCAAATTTGGGTTAAAATGTGTCTTTTTGGTCGAAAATCCTTAATTCCAAAACTGCTGAGCAGATTGGGCAGACATTTAATGAGGATGCAGCTGGGGGTGTATAGATGAAGCAACTTATCAGTGATATGCAAATAAGGTGTAAAAATGTGACTTTTGGTCAAAACTTTATATCTCAAAAAGTACTTGGTCAATGAGACTGAAAGTTGGTGAGATGTTTCTAGATTTCTAGCAACCATGACCATGCCCATAGTAACAACGAAACGGTGTCTATTTCCCAAATATAACAACAGGGATTCTTAGACAAGTGAACAAATATTCAAAATGTGTATGGAAATATGCATTGCAACAAGACCACGCCCATGGCAACAGCCAAATGATCACAGATATTGCAAAAATAACAACAGGGATTAATAGACAAATATATAAACATTCATAAAATGTATGTAAATATACCTCGAAACAGACCACGCCCATAGCAACAGACATATGATCACCTATATCGTAAAGATAACATCAGAGATTCATAGACAAGTGAATGAACATTCAAAAAATGTATGCAAATATGTCTAACAACACGATCACGCCCATAACAACAGCCACATGGGCATATTGCAAAGATAACAACAGGGTTGGATAGGCAACTGGATAATCATTCAGCAAAGGAACACGTATACATAGCTTGGATCAGTGTGTAAATATTTTTATAAACTGTACAGTTGTGCTACAACGCCATTGGCGCTATTTTCTTGCCTACTTATTAAAGTTAATAAGCAATTGACTCTCATGCTGTCATTTTTTATATTACAAACTGATGTTCGCCACAGTTAGGTAGAAAGTGAACAGATTTGATAAATTACTAATAATCTTACAACATAGTTGATGAGGAAATGTTAACAAACATAAGGTATTTGGCAGCTCTTTTATACATTGTGTTTCAACGTATTATGAATTTAATTTCTTTAATATTGCAGGCTACATTTTGTAACTGCATATCCAAGTTTTAAATGAATTAATACAGACAATCATGGTTTTAGTTTAAACCTGTAAATGTAAGCCTAAGTAAATCGTTTAGTGGTTAGTGGGCAAAACATGAAGTTTATGTTATATGCCAATTTGAACTTGAAAATAAAGGTCAGGGTCAAAAGTCATTTCATTATTAGATAGAAGGCTCATTATTGATGACGTGGATTTAGACAAATGAATATATCTATTTGGTTTGTGGTGTTAATCAGCAAAGTATGAAGTTATTGGCTATTGAAGGTTTGGTTGAAATTAGCTAGTACATGTTTGAGACAAAGGTGAACACATTACATGTATACTCTAGTATGCATGGATTGAAAGACACACACTACGTAATGTAGTATGAGGACAATGGTCTCCAGGTGAAACCTGCCTTCCCTACAAATAGGCAAAATTCAATGTTATAGTGTTTGTTCGATCCTGTGGCACATCATATTTGTCAACAATATGTAACAAACCTTTCACATCAGAAGCCCAGAAAGCACAGATAAATCGTTCTGGATTTGATATTATATTACCTAAACCAAGACATTGGAATGTGTAGTTTATCCACTCTTTAAATTTAATGGGAATCCGAATCTTCCATCCTCGATATATTTTAAATGTATTGACAGGTTGAGAGTTACACATAAAGTCTTTAAAAAACCCTTTCTTTTCATCGTGTCAGTGGAAACGATGTATTTATCAGTAATTGCAAATGTATAATTAATTATTTAAATGGCCTGTATGTCATAGCAGTAATGTTCTTGTTTGCATGCGCTCTACCTGGACTTCATCAAACATCACTGACAGAATTCTCTTAAATGTATTTCTGTGTATACCTAATGAATTCCATCGCAGTAAGTCAGTAATTGTGTTAATCTTGAACAATACATGACTTTGAGGTTACTTTAAGATCTGTTATGAAACTACGCTAACTGTAACTTGAGTATTACATTTTCGATCAGACAATCAGCAATATTTTCACTGAAAATTATTCAAATACGGATAATTAGACATGTACATGTTAATAAACTAGACGTCGGCAATATCCATAAATTGTATAGTGTCATGCTGAAATCGCATTTGGACCCAGAAATTAATTTAGTTAGATTTCTTTTCCATATTAAAGTTTATGTGTACATCAACACAAATATGTATACCCATAGGTGTTTCAATACATCTCATGCAGTAAAGTATGAAGTAAAGCTCGTTACATCATATTGCAAAACGTTTCAAAACCGTTCAAATTGCATATCCATTAAGAGGAAGAGAGGTGAAGACAAACGCTGAAAAATTATGCTTTATTTTGACTCGGTGATTTTTAACCCTAGTTCTCTACAATGTACAAATACTTTGAAAAATAATTCTCAAAAAGATAATAGTCGCATTCTGATATATTGGGTATCAAACCTTTTTTATCATTATTTTCTTTGTACACACGATGCTACAATCGTATTCATTTTTTCATATCTGCATTTAATAATGTTCTGTCACATATTCTTTCAGTACCAAGAATATTCTTAACATGTCAGTTAGTAGTAAACATTAAATGTATAAGAATTTATTTCTGAGAAAGAAAAGATAACACAACGTAGAGCCATGCATATATCCTAAAATTTAGAGATAATAACCAAAAATTAAATTATTTAGTATTATACCCCTCAACCCCACCAAATCGAATTTTCCAATCATACAGTCTAACCCCCCCCCCCCCCATTTCAGTTTTGTCAACACCTGGGTCGGGGAGCCAAAATCAGCTGGGATTTGTGTAATTGTATACTATTGTTTTGTAGAAATAAGACTGATACAAAAATCAATGTAATTTAATGTTAGTAATGCTATGGATTAATTTGAAATTATAGCTTGAAAGACATCTCTTAAACTCGACATCGTTTACTTATTATACGCGTTATCCTCTACAAAAGGCTGCATTTGATCCATGATGATAACGAAGTGTCAGGATGGTCATTCATTTACACGTAAAGAAGAATACCATATGAGTGTGTTGCAAAACCCATGTGTGTGTATTTATTTTTACCCCAATTCAGGAGTGGAATTCCTTTCATTGCAGTACTGAACGTGTCAACACTGGCCCATTAACTCTGTAACATCTACAAATTCATCATATTATGTTTACAATTGGAAACATTTGAAGCAGATAATGGGGCCAACCAAGGATTTTGGGAGTGATTTTGACTTCCTAGCCTTCTTATTAAAATTAACAATTGACTCTCAGGCTGTTATTTTTAATATTACATGCTGATTTCGGATTTTGACAACAGTTAGATAGAAAGTGTACAGATTTGATAAAAAATTATATTGTAACATAACAGGTGAGGAAATGTTAATAAACATAGGAAATTTGGCAACTCTTTTTTATTCATTGTACCTCAGATAATTATGAATTTAATTTATCATGGTGGCTTGATAAGTGCATATTCAAGTTTCAAATTAGTACAAATAATTATGAGAAACAAAAAAGCTTATCAGCATATTTGTTTATAATTGTAATGAGTAATTTGTATACTTAGTGATTTCGGTAATTAGCCTTATCTTAAGAATTTAAACTGCAATTCCATATTATTTGGTACATATGTCAATCATAACAATACGCACTTGAGGTTTCTTGATGTAGCTTTTATTACCTTTAATGGGTAATTCACATTTTTAATGATTTTAATTATGTTTTAAATGCAAACTTTAAATTTCAGGCAATTTAGCACATGCATTTATACTAAAGACGTACATGCGGCATTTAAGCTTGATGATGAAATGTATAAACTGAGTTAATTTGCATAATTAATGTTTTTATAATTAGACAATTCGTTAACAATGTAATCTTCAAACTTCATACAGTTCCGTATAAAATTTTCAAATTAAGTGGTACGTACATCATTAATAAGAGCTATAGTTCAGAGGTGTTCATTCCAACACTGTGTATATGCCCAAATATCTTTGCTAGGCACTCAGTTTAAATCTGTTTCTTTTTACCTTTGAATGTGGTATCGTTTCGACAGGTACTTTACAAAACTACATTACAATTTACATGACTGTCATATGTAATTACGTTTGCTAAAATAGATATAATGTAATTTGCATGCAAAGTTCTGTAAATTAACAACCTTGCCAAATTCTAAGTGCAAGACATATTTCTGCCCCCTTGGCAGAGAGAGAGAGAGAGAGAGAGAGAGAGAGAGAGAGAGAGAGAGAGAGAGAGAGAGAGAGAGAGAGAGAGAGAGAGAGAGAGAGAGAGAGAGAGAGAGAGAGAGAGAGAGAGAGAGAGAGAGAGAGAGAGAGAGAGAGAGAGTTGGTAGCTAAGCGAATGCATGTATCTACCTTAATATCCGTATATGTTAAAGTGTAGTAAAATATATGACGATTTAACGAGAGTAAAAGTGGAGTATTGCAGAAAATCTTCAAGTATTCTACTGTTTTTGATAATGGGTATTTGTTGAAATTTCAAGCCTTTAAAACTCTTCCTAACTTCTAAGTGTCATTTTCAAAACAGTGCTGTTTGGAAGAGGGACACCCCCCTCATTTAGGAGTTTTTTATGGTCGCTATTGAAGATTACGTTTCAGGTCAACACATATATTGGACGGTAATATCTATTGAACACGTTACCCATGTCTAATTCACCCTCTTTAACCACATTCTCCAAGCTTATGCACTATGGCATTGATTGACCCGAAAAATTAGGTCACAGAGTATAATATGTCACATCCACCAACTGTACTGACGTAGTACTGACGTTGGTATGTTTACTGTAATGTATACAGATGTTTGTTTACCACTATCCCTTCTTAAACAGCAAGGGGGCAGTCAGCTTGGTGGATGGTAATATGTGGACGCAGGACACACACACAGATTCACACACTACCCAAAATGGCCACGTGGGGTACATTTTAGGGACCATTTGTTAGGCATCGTTGCGGCATCCGTGAATGATATCAATTGAAATTACCTGTGGGGTCCAACTTTTTACCCCACTATTAGAAGTGACCCCATATGTGATATTCTCTACGCATTAAATACCCCATACCATAGTGATTGTCAACACACACACACACACACACACACACACACACACACACACACACACACACACACAACCAAAACCAATTTGTTTTTATTTGGAAACTGAACTTCCTCATATCATGACATGGTGAATACAGCTTATTTCAAAAGGAAGAGGTAACAATGAATGCAGCTTATTCTCAAAGTAGCTAATAAAATCGGAAATTAGGCGCTGTAAGTTGAATCGAAGTTTGAGGGAGCCAGGTGGGTTGGGTACGGGAGAAGGTTTTATTTCTTTAACCAGGTTATTCCTTACTATTTTATCAATTAATGATTTGTTTCATGTAACAGAACTCAATGTACTAGTATCGGTTTGATCAATTTGTGTTACAGATTGTTATGGTCTACTGTACTGGCTTCAGAAACTACATGTATATGTCAAATGTGTGTGCATTTTCATAGGGCTATGTATATTCGATATGCACTGAAAATTCTAACAGAAAAAACACTATGTGTTTGTTAACTTGCATAATTGTGTATATATATATATACATGTTCTATACTTCAGTGTTAGGAAATATTTCGAGTAGCCCCCCCCCCCCTTACACTCCCCAGTTTTTGAGTAACCCCCTTCTAGCTTAGCATTTTTTATCGAACCCCCCCCCCCCCCGGTCATAAATAATGATGGCTCCCTAAGTCACATTGTGAAACTCGTAGTATATAGTTATCAACGGCAATCAGCAATGATATATTGCAGCTTGGGAATTATGTGTGTAGTGCAGTGTTTACTGGCTAAAATCGAAAGTTCTCTCATTAAGTACAAAATTAGTGTGCGTGCCTAGATTGTATAATTTTATATAATATACGTATAATCCGTCGAGACTGAACAGCAACTGGTTAACGAGTATGTTTATCTCATAGCATACCACGTCGTAGCCTAGATTATTAGTTGATTTGGCTATGATCTACGACTGACGCAGTATGATAGCCAAATAAACTACGAACATAGAATTTAATTTTACTTCGTCAATAACTGGTAAATGGATATGAGGTTCATTTCAAACAATTTTAGATTTCTGGCAGACTGAATGAATGAAGTTGTGTAGACTGAGATTGACATTGAGTTCTTGAAAGGCTTGATGGCATAGTCTATCTATAGTCTAGTCCTATACGTGTTTCGGTCATCTTCACCGTATAGTCAAATGGATTTCTCTTGCACAGAACTCCATTTTTACGACCGACAGCGATAGTTTATGCTATTGGAGCATTGATATAAATGTGAAAACGTTATCGCGTGCTGACGTCACTTTACATTGAAACTGGAGGTTGAGATCATGATATAGTAAATTAACTGTTACAACAAAATAACCGTTGCGATTACAGCCGCATGTCAGTGTGTGATGGATTACTACTGTACTGACATGCGCTGTCTATCCCTTCCCCAGCAGCAGATTCAGCTAGATTTTCGATAGATTTCTCCGTTTGACTATACGTTAGAAAGAGATCGTAGAGAACAACTAAATGTATGGTGACGAGGCTTGACACATAACAGTGTCTTTCTCACCAGGTCAGGTGTGCTGCTCCAAGTTCCTAAACCATGCATAAAGTCGTAATATTTATTGTTCATCCCATGAACAGTTGATATCACCTGTAATAACGTACAACTTTTTACATCCTAAAACACCCCGGAGGTGCTCCATCCGGTGAATAACGCGTTTTAAAGACACCGGAGAGTAACTTAACACATCGGGAAAAATTCACAATATCAATTCTGTCGCGTGTGGTCCGTGATTATCCCGGCGTGCTTGACATTGTGGGTGTTTACATAATCCCACAAAATACTTAGTAGCCTGTTGGTAAATTGAGTACCAAACTAATATCCAATTAGAGAACCTCGTGAACAGTAGTCAATTGGTCAATCTACCTGGCATTGCACACACACACACAAACGAATAGTTTATTCCAAATTAAGACTTATTTCGTGTAATCAACTAGAAAATTAACTCTTGTGTTTTATGACTCTCCAAAACTAAAAAGTGTCGTTGAAGAGATAATTTAGATGCACTGTGGGTATATTTGTCATGGCGTGAACGTGCATGCAATTAAACAGAATTAGTGCAGTGACTATACGTGAATTTAGATATACAATCTACGAGACGACTTAGAGTAAATAATTCAAGTTACTACGTCAATACGTTGTTGGTTTGTTTTTCGTTTGGTTTTTTTAGTGAGGTGTTGTTGTCGGGTTCCCCCCCCCCATTTTTTTTACATTCAAGTTCAAGTAAGCGAAGGGACACTCGATGTAGACCGTTTAGTACTGTATCACAAACAAATTTCACGGTCGGTTAATAAATAGCCATGGGGAACAATGCAAAAAGAACCAATTTAATAACATCTCTCGTGTGGATATGCAGTGACCACAGTTCAAATGAAATCACATATAAAACTTAAAATGACATGATATGACAACTCTATCTGCCAGACGAGTTTCATCCTCCCCCCAAGAGGAATATCAGGGTTAATACTCCGCCCAGACAGTATACTCTTTAATAACTGTCTTGTCAGTTCTGTATAACCGTGTCTAAGCAGGGAAGCTAGCTATGCAAGCAGACGGATCATAAGCAAGCTATCAGACAGGCTTATGCAAATCGTTAAAGACAAGTAATACAATTATAATATGTCGTTTCCCATATTACATCCTTCAGACACGCAAATATACGTAGTGGGTTTTTTTTAATTAAAAAAACAAAATTTATCCTAAAGGAAGTATTAAGCCTCTTGTTATATTAGGTCACGACTCGAGGGACACAAAATTAGACAATTCTCTGTGTTGTTAGATATGAAACGTCATTTGTATCCCATGTATGTACTGGTCAACAAGTTGGCGAACTGCTTGCTATTTCAAACTGAATACGAGTTTTATTTAAAGTGAACTCCCTACTTCATTACCTGACATAAATTGATTGATTGATTGATTGATTGATTGATTGATTGATTGATTGATTGATTGATTGATTGATTGATTGATTGATTGATTGATTGATTGATTGATTGATTGATTGATTGATTGATTGATTGATTGATTGATTGATTGATTGATTGATTGATTGATTGATAGACTGACTGACTGGCTGACTGGCTGGCTGGCTGGCTGGTTGGTTGGTTGATTGATTGATTACTCTATTGCTAAAAATAATTTGATTAGTATAAATTTGCTCTTTGTCACTGAAAAAAACACACCAACATTTGGAACTAAACGCTTTAATCTTATATGTATTGTTTGAGTTCATCCTTAATGATTTAAACATGCGCAAATGGAAACATCGACACTTTCAGAGAAACAAAAATGCGTGGATCCGGCGTTTGCTCATTTGCTACGTCTGCTGAACTATTCTTATCAAAGAAGCCTCAGTATTTTCACATTCGTAAAAGATTGTGACGACATTAGTCCTTTAATTAGCCAATTTTTTTTACTCTTGTTTTCATTTAGGGAGATCGTTAAAGTGGCCATATGGATGAGGATTTGATATTTATTTTGGATTTTTAACTTATAAAAACAATTTTATCATGACTTCCTACTTGAAAAATAGATGTAAACAACATATGCTAAGTCCTTGTTTGTAACCCAATAAATTGCAAAAGTAAAATAAATGTGTAAAATGTTTGTTATTGTGACGTACAATAACAAACTTCTTACACATTTTTTTTGTAGCTTTTTGCAATTTATTGAGTTACAAACACAGACTTGGTCAAGAACGTTGATTTTATTCAAGTAGGAAGCCATGATATCACTATTTTATAATGAAAAAAAAATCTTCATCCATGTGGCCATTTTAACGTTTATCTAGGTTTATTCGGTGGATCCTCCGCACATGCGCAACTGACGGCAATAGTCCTAAAATAAACCAATTGTGTGAATATTTTTGTTCAGTCAATGTGACCGTTCATCCCGCAGTAATTTTCTTATGTCGTCGACATGGCTGTCTAATACATAGTCAATATGACGATTAATCTGTCCTTAGTAATTAGCTAATGGCTTTGTGACGGATTTATGTATTATTTTCATTTTTTTAAAACGCTGCGGGGGTACCTTGACGGGTCACCTGGGATTACTCTGACATGGAATACCTAATTCTGTTTATATCTTCCAACGTGGCGTTAATGGACTTTTAAGGGGGCAATGATCGGCTAACCGTTTACACGGACACGCACAGTTCACGTGTGTACCGGGAGATTAAGTAAGGAAGTTATCATTGGCAGATCTTGTGCGACATTATCAATTTAACAAACATCGCATGTACATTTACTCCCAAGTTGTAAGTTAAATAACATCATGGATATGAATCTCTCGCCTAAAAACACGATAGTTTTATGTGGATCATGATGTAATTAAGCTACGTCAGGGGCAAGAATAGACTGTCGACAGTCGTCCGTGCCTTTTTTGCTACGTTTCATCTAAAAAAAATTAATTGGTCGTCGCCTCGATCCGTAGCACTGAATACTAATGGATACTGATATATAGGAACTTACTGCGATTGCCTCCGGCACTCATTGATCAGTACACGGTTATAGTATTGCTCAGGATCGGAGCGAGGCGACGACTTTAGTTTTAGATAAAACGTAGCAAAAATGGCACGAACGAATGTTGACAGTCTAGGGCAAGAACCGTGCGTCAGATCGAATCAGTGAAATAATGGCGGGGAAATTAATATAGAAAAGTCAAACTTAACATTATTGATTGTGCTTGACATTACATAAACGCCAAACAGTTTTTCCATCTTGTAAACTCTTGAAATTTATGTTTCTTGTCAGTCAGTTCTATTTTCTATTCTATTCTCCTTTTGGGACATTATAACCTAAGCACTTGAATGATTATAGTTAGAGATGGTTACCACGGACAGCTACTTGTCCACAATTAGTTTCATTCATGTACTGGAACTAGATGGGTTTTTTTAAACAAAACAAAACAAAAAAGAAATCTACATTGTATGTAATTGCATCAACTCATCTTAACAGAAATAGACACGGAAATAGACATAACAGTAATAATTTATTCATGTTTAACGGTCATGATGCATGATGTCATAAATCATTGTATGAAAAAATGACACGCTTGCATATATTGAAAATTAAATATGGCAGCTGTTGTCAACCTATGTGTATATTTCTGAACGCTCCTCTGATTCATGATCAATTTCCGACACATATCAAATATTGAAATACCCCCCTGCAGTCATCAATTAAAAGTAAGATATTTTTTTTAAATTTAATTTCAACAAAATATCTATTCGCAGCTCTGGTCCCCGATCCACATTCTACAATTAGTGCAAATCCGATATAAGCCATAGCGTCAATATCAACATTTGTACACTTTGAATTCGACTGTTTGTATTTCAGTCAATTGGAAATCAATTCAAAACGTTATCTTTCTTATTTCGTTAGGCTGGGTTTCAAAAAACCCGGTGTCTAATTACGTCATAAGAAAGGTCATGGTGGGGTGAAATACTCAATGCAATGGCGTGTATAGATAACAGTTTATTTAATGATTTGTGGTGCCCTTTAAGGCTTTACTCAGTCAAGCAGTTTTTAGAAACCATTTAGAGAATCTTCGATGCAATCAGATTGGATAGAAGATGGGAAGATAAGGCAGGAAGATGACAAGACAGTATTCTGAATCACGAAGACTTGCTGCGAATTCATTACCATGGCAACACATCATTTTAAGGGCCCCGGGGCCAAGTTTGGATTAGGATTGAAATTTAGATGTGAGAAACAGTTGTCTATCTGTGCTAAAGAAAAACTTGGTCCCAAACGCAAATAATCTCATCTAATCCTTATGTGATTATAACGCAACGGTAATGCGAGAACCTGGGATAGACTCATGGGTCTTTAAACTTTTTTTTCGTTTTGTCGAGATGTATCTACAGTATTATGATTTGTCACAACCGATTATATTATAAATATTAATGCTGACGTCATGTTAGCGTGACGTCATTGACCATGAAGATAGATCAGCAACAGTTCGTTGCATCTATCTGTCTGCAGTATCCATATATGCAATGATACACTTCATTTACTAATTTGTGTTTCTTTCATTCTAATTTTCAATCCATTAGAAATACCGCCCCGTGAAAAAAAAATAATAATGCGTCACTCGGAAAATTACCACCTGAAATCACCTCAGGCGTACACGCATGCTTATTAGAACTGATTAACATGAATAAATAAATAAATAAACAGATAAATCATATATAATTCTACGGTTGGGCTATAAATAGAATGCAAATATCAGCATGACCCCGAGGTCAATAGTGATGGGAGGCTGGGCTCGAAAAGAAGGTAGAACGAAGGTAGCGATATCAAATATCAACTAAGCTTTTTTTTTTTTTGAATGGGAAGGGAAATATAAAAGAACTCTTTCAATGTATTAAGTGATATCGCTATTGGTATTGCAAATCTTAATCTGATTATCCCTTGGCGTTTATTACACTTCTTCTTTTTTTCTTTTTGTCGGCCAGGAAGTCAGTATTGTTATGGCAGAGTCTGTTAAGCTTCTTTTTTTCGGATTTGAGACAGGCTAGTGTACTTTAATAAAGATTGCTAGGCAGGAAATGATTCTTTGCCATGGCACTGAGTCTCAATAATGTCCTCCTTTGTGGTGCAATTTGTCACCACGTAATTTCATTCAGAAGTCGTCTCTGTGTGTTCGTACATCATAGTCGATTGTGTCACGTTGAATTGGGTCCCTTAGATAAACCGTGTTCATATTGTTAGGTCTGCAATGTTATTATCGATATACCTATGTCATACATATATCATACATACATACATACATACATACATACATACATACATACATACATACATACATACATACATACATACATACATACATACATACATACATACATACATACATACATACATACATACATACATACATACATACATACATACATACATACATACATACATACATACATACATATATATATATATATATATATATATATATATATATATATATATATATATATATATATATATATATATTATAAACACTACATGTGTGTATAGTATGCTAATACCTGTAATACCTTGTTAGTTCTACATCAACGTTGCGTTGATGTATATTATTTTTATTTGATAATTATATTTTTTTCTACACTCATGTTTATTTCGTAATTCACAGCAATGTCACCGCTTTCTACACCTAGAATGATGCGAACTTCAAGGTTGCGTAGCGGCAAAGCATGGTCATCTTTAAGTCTATTTTTACGAGTAGTTTATCATCCATCCCAGATCATAAACGCAGAAATATCGTTTTCAAGTTTCGAAATTTTAATACTAGTTTATCTGCGGGCTTGTTAGCTTACACTGTTATTTATTGATACGTGTAATGTACGTCTGTACTATCTCTTGATGATTGCACGCATAACAAAGGCAAGGATAGAGAGATTAGACAGCGCCATCAACGTCCCAAAGGTGTCATTCATTGTGACTTGCCAATGCTAAATTATGAAAGAAATGAGTGTATCAAAATGGATATATATAACTCATTATTATTAATCTCTTTATTAATTTTCCTAATATTTTTCACATTTGTGCTATAAATCAAAATGCTAACGGTCACGGAAGTTGATTGAAAATAATGAATACCAAAATATATCATTAATTGAAAAAGTATGACTGAACTGTCATTAGGGAATAACTTCCTCAAATAATATACTGCTCATACATATTCATATCGGCGAAAATATAAATCGTAAGTATTTTCAAGGGGCTTATACTACGTAAAAAAAATTGCTTTGTATTCCTTTTTTGCTATGTTATGTTCGTACATCGGATTTGCCTAGGGCTGAATAGAATCAAACGCTCGCATAAAGGATTGTTACCGTGGCAACATTGTTATTGCTTTATATAAAGCTGTAAGCAAGAAAGTGCATGTGACTATCTCTTCCAGTTTTCAATTAATTCATTGGCGTTTCGTTGCAGTAGGTAACGTCAAAAATAAAATTATCAATTTCACGTGGGTATTGTTAGATGGATAGAAGGATTCTTTTTAGACGTGGTGAAAATTACAACCTCGGATAATCAGAAGAAAAAAATGCACTACTTTAACTCCGAGTCCTGTACAGGTTGTAATTCGGATCATGAAAATTGGCAGCGTGCCAATATTACGTGACTGACAACAGTCATTTCAAATATCACGCCTAGTTGGAAATATCTGCAAGCAATTTTGGTTAGATTGATCACGAAATAGTTGTGTTTTTAAGCGCTCCGATAATATTTCTAAATTGTGTTTTCTGACATGTATATTCACATAAAATGGCTACCCTTTTCATTCTGAAAAAAAAATGTTATTAAACTCTCTAGGTCATCTGTCTTGATACAGGCGATGGTCCAGGGACCATAACTAGTTAGTAATTAAGGTGTGGGATTGTTAGGAATGATTGCATGCACAATTAACCTTGACAGTATCTATCATTTTCCCGCCAAAATTCAGAACCACTTTCCCGTCAAAATTAGTGGCACACATTCTTGTCCGTCTGTTATTAATTGGAACATCATGTTTTTACTTTAGATAAATATAATTGATATAGCCTTCATAGATTAATAATTAGTGCTACGGATTTGCTTACAAGATGATCACAGCGACAATTTTTTTGATAATCATAGAGGAATCTGCGAAAACAAAGTCTTCGCTTTCGTCAGCATACAAATACCTGGTATTGGTCCTCTAAGACTCAAGTGACGGCACTTAAAGTTGATACGCGGAATTTCAAAAAAAAAAGTTGCACTTGTTTTAAATGGTCATTTACATGTAATCTGACGCATGTTGGCAACTGAGACACGGGAATTTGAATTTCATTTCAACGCTTAAATGCGACTTGAAACTCCAAATAGTTTATCTCTGCCACTGACAGAAATTCGCATAAATTCCCCATGATACATTTGAAAATGAGAGTTGCATTTTCATCTAAAGACGACATAATTGCGAAAATACACGTCCCGTGATACCTTGACTGATGTAAAAGTTAATTAACAAAATTTGAAAGGTATTTACACGAGTTGTTTCATTTACGTACGAGAACTGTTGAAAATAGATTGGGTGACCATTCTTTAAAAAAAATTGAGAAAGAACGGAGACATGTCCTGCACAAGTTTATTAGATTTCTTGTTGTAATTCGATAAAATTGACGACAGCCTGCCACTCACACTCTGTATAAAACAAACGACGGTGATAATTTGGTTAAAACCGACAGTTGTACTTTCGAGTTGACGACATTTGGAGTGGCGGGAAAAAATAATTGATTTCGACTAATTGTGAAACTAAACCAGAAATCATTAAATGATTTGGTACATACCAAGAACTAATTGATACGTCAATTTATTTAGTTGCCCATGATACGCGGGAAATATCATGACTATTTATTATTAAATTTACGTCATTTGTCGTCAACTCAGCCTGCAGTTATTGCTGAGTGTGCTTCTAATATTGCTTACGAGGCAAAAAATTCTGTTTCGACAGAAACTATATCTTGGAAAACAAGCTTATGAAGAAATTACAACAAATAATCACATTTTGTAGAAAACATGGCAGCAAAGATTCAAAACACAGGTGTGGTTTTATTCAATACAGTGTATTTATAGAAGTTGTAAAAATAAGACTTTCAGCCAAGCGAAACGGTCATTATAAACCTAAATATGCATATTGATTACCAGAATACAGCAGTTCGTGCATCCAGGGACTAGAAAGATTTTAGCACTCCTTTCTGGCGTGGGAGGACACCCCGATAAAAGGTCTCGATGTATAACGTGTGGACGATATATTCTCTCGGAATTCACCGTGATCAAAATCTTATTTGAAACGCTCAATAAACTTAATATGTACTTGGCAGGTGTTCTACAGTGTAAAAGACTCCATGCTAACCTCAGGGGTTTTCTAACATTTCGATCACCTCGTCTTTTTTGGCGGGATAACAAACTGTCAAATATTGAATGGGCAAATTTGTGAGCCATTTTACTGTTATTAAAAACACATTCGTCAATTGATACGCCCTTGACCTATATTCAATCATCTCTGTGCAGCTTTTTAGTGGAATTGATGGTCTTGAACGACGGTGGAGTGTATACACGTTAGTATTAGCGTTGAAACCTACAAGATGAAGTGCTCACGACCAACTTCCTGATCAAGCTTACGGAATGGCAATTAATATATGTTCCTCATAACAGTAAAACACAGTCTACGGCAAATTAACTCGTTGTACATCTTAAATTTTCACAAGATGTCAGATAGTTTCGAAAGTATTTCAGCTGACCTGAGAGAGAGAGAGAGAGAGAGAGAGAGAGAGAGAGAGAGAGAGAGAGAGAGAGAGAGAGAGAGAGAGAGAGAGAGAGAGAGAGAGAGAGAGAGAGAGAGAGAGAGAGAGAGAGAGAGAGGGGGGGGGCAGGCAGGCGGGCAGGCAGATGGAGAGTAGGGGGAAGAGATATACAAATATACAATATATATATATATATATATATATATATATATATATATATATATATATATATATATATATATATATGTCTGTTTGTACCCTATGTGTCTGAGTCTGTGTGCTTGTGTGTGTCTCTGTCAGGTATATCTAAGCTCGTCTCTGACCTTTAGTGTTTAATATTCCTGAGTACTTCAAACCTCGATAAAAAATTAAATATCACATTCAAATTAATCGAAATAGCTATCTCAACAAAAATGTAGTCATATTTGTTGGCGAAATAAACTACATTTCCCCTGCTCCAAATTCAATAGCGCCATTGTAGTATCTGAATGTGGTTACCGCGGGCAAAATAGTGATACTGAAGCAAAATATCGACTTTGTGGAGACATCTTTTTCACGATAGCACACATGGGACACGTATTACAATATTACAAGTCGACACTTGACAGAATGAAGCCAATGCACCTTCGATATGTCTCTGTGAATATAGTTAGGGGCCTCGTTGTTGCAAGGTGAATCTCCGTCGCATGGAAGCATATTAAAATACTAATAATGAAACGATATCAAAACACCGGAAGAAATTGACAGATGACATATAAATTTACATATGATATTTTGATAGGAAACACAGACTGTGATGAAAAATT